>NC_081555.1:95336649-95454149 GCF_963082655.1 Stomoxys calcitrans | reverse complement strand
AAATGGCATATGACTGGGCTAGACACAGAGGTCTTAATGTTAACCCCGAGAAGACTGAAATATGCCTGTTCACGAGGAAGACAAAGATGGGCCAATTTGACTCCCCACGTTTCCTCAATAAGATGTTTTCGATATCTGACAAGGTCAAATACTTAGGTATGATCTTGGACAGGAATCTGAACTGGAAGTGTCACATTCAGGAGCGTACTGAGAAGGCTCACAGATGTTGGGCACTATGTAGACGGGCCGTAGGCTCGAAATGGGCCCAAATCCGAGGATAGTCCACTGGCTCTACAGGAGCGTGATTAGACCAACACTTACTTACGCCTCAGTAGTTTGGTGGACTGCTATGGAGAAAAAGTGCAACATAAGGACCATACAACAGGTTCACAGAACATGTTGTCTTGGCATAGGCGGAGCGATAAGGACCATAAAGGCACTGCAGACTATTCTAGATATCCGACCCATAGAAATACAGATTAAGTGTGAGGCAGCAACTGCGACTATGAGACTTAAGGCGATGGGAGAATAAATTGGGGATGGGAGCAGCTCATACCATTGCGGTATAATCGAGGCGACGATAGGAAACCTGGAAGGAAGGTAAGAGGTTTCCGATCGGATATCTGAGATGAACCTTGAAGTCGAGTGCGAGGCACTGCTGCCAACGTTACAGTCTTGGATTGACGGAACCCTAGAATTGCCATCTGGAAGATCATGTTACACGGATGGATCAAAGCTAGAGGACAGAGTGGGCCTGGGGGTCTACATTGAGAACCCAGGACTGAGTTCTGTTTTAGACTGCCTGACCATAATACGGTCCTGCAGGAGAAGATCCGGGCGATCGCGAAATGTGTGACGGGGTGTGGAGCTTACGTGAGGACGTCCAGTGTGAACATCTTTGCGGACAATAAAATGGCCATAAGGGCAATAACAACCAGGACGGTAAGGTCAGAAACAGTCTTGAAGTGTAAGAAGGAGATTAACGCCTTCTCTGAGGATGCCACAATTCGCATCGTTTGGGTACCGGACCATAACGGAGTAAGGGGGAATGAAAGGGCAGACGATTTAGCAGTGAAGGCCAGAAGACAATAAACTTGGTTAACTCGAAGTTTTTCGGGTTGACGCAGTCCGAGTTACGGAGTGGGCGACAAATGCGCATGCAACATTGTGGAACAGCGAAACGGTCGGTAGGACGGCGAAAATCCTATGGGGGGATTCAGATCATGGGAAGACGAGGCTATTATTAAAAGGAAGTGGGAAGAAGGAGAGTATAGCTTTTGGTATCATAACGGGTCATATGGACTACGAGCTCACTTATGCAAAATTGGTCGCGCAAGTGATAGCATAAGTAGGGCATGCGGAGAAGATGATGAGACGTTGGAGCATTTCCTTTGTCATTGACCGGCTTTCGCGTCTAACAGATACCGGCACTTAGGTGGGGACACTATACCAGACATGAACCAACTTAAGGGAGTGATATGGATAACAATTAGGGATTTTGTAAGTAGCACGGAATTTTTTAACTTAAAAATTTCTTTTCAATTTTTTTTTGCCTAGGGCGAAGATCATTAAATTTTAAAATTTTTTGTTGTTTTCTCTCGAGACGAGCTCAATGGAAGACGAATAATATTTGCGTCCTCAAGCGAATCAAGAAGTCAAACCCACAGATTGGCTCACATGGAAGCTGTATTAGGTTATGTTCTCAATTGAGCCCTACTTGGCATGTTCCAAAATATCAACGAAATCTAACAAATTATTCGCCCGCTAGAACCTCAATAAGTTAAATGGTGAGATGGGTTAAAATGGGTGCTACAAACTAAATGATGAAATTGTCTAACCAATGCTCTGGTGGATGGTATGAAAGCAAAGTGGCGAAATATTTGAAAATCAAATTTCAACAAAAACGTTTGTTTATCTTGCGTCAAGAGCAATAAGCTCGGAAATTCTTTAACGCAAGGAATGCATATCGGAGCACACTTTCATACATATTTCATGGAAACAAATATCAACACGTTTCAATGGCAGCGGGAGTGACTGTTGGCAAATGTCGCATTTTCTAATAAATCAAATAGCAATATTCGCAAATGTATTTTTTTTTTACATTTAGATGTACATATACTTTGTGCACTTCTCACGTCATTAAAATTATTTTGTTGGCTTTTGGCCCATTATAGAAATTATTCCGAAAATGCCACACATGTTGCTCATAAAATTGTCTAACATTTCTTATTTGCTGAAATTACAACAAGAATTGACTCCATCGTCTCGTTTCGTCATTCAAATAAATTACTTTATTAATTATAGCATAGATGAAGTTTGAGTGTTTTTATACCCCTCCACCATGGGATGGAGGTATACTAATTTCGTCATTCTGTTTGTAACTCCTCGAAATATTCGTCTAAGAGACCATAAAGTTTAAATATTCTTGACCATCATGACATTTTAAGTCGATCTAGCCATGTCGGTCCGTCCCTCTGTCTGTCGAAAGCACGCTAACTTTCGAAGGAGTAAAGCTTGAAATTTTGCAGAAGTTCTTCTTATTAGATAGGTCGGTTGGGATTGTAAATGGGCCATATCGGTCCTCGTTTTGATATAGCAGCGATATAAACCGATCTTGGATCATGATTTCATGAGCCACTAGATGGCGCAATTCTTATCCGATTTGGCTGAAATTGGCACGAGGTGTTTTGGTAAAACTTCCAATGACTGTGCCAGATATGGTTTAAATCGGTATATAACCTGATATAGCTGCCATATACACCGATCTTGAATCTTGACTTCTTGAGCCACTAGAGGTCGCAATTCTTATCTGATTTGGCTGAAATTTTGCATGAGGTGTTTTGTTATGATTTCCAACAACTGTGTCAAGATAGGGTGAAATCGGCCTTTATCCTAATATAGCTGTCATATAAACCGATCTGGGGTCTTGACTTCTTAAGCCTCTAGAGGGAGCAAATCCTATCCGATTGCGCTGAAATTTTGCATGACGTGTTTCGTTATGATTTTCAACAACTATGCAAAATATGGGTCAAATCGGTGTATAACCTGATATAGCTGCCATATTAACCGATCTGGGATGTTGACTTCTTGAACCGCTAGAGGGCGCCATTATTATCTGAATTTGCTGAAATTTTGTCAAATATGGTCTGAATCGGTCTATAGCCTGATACAGATCCCATATAAACCGATCTCCCTATTTCTTCTTAAGCCCCTAAAGGGCACAATTCTTATTCTATATGGCTGCAATTTTACTCCATGAGTTCTACTATGGTCTTCAACATTCATTTCATTATGGTCCGAATCGGACCATAACTTTATATAGCTCCAATAGCATAGCAATTCTTTTCTTTTATCCTTTCCTTTGTTTGCCTAAAAAGAGACAACGGGAAAATAACTCGACAAATACGATCCATGATGGAGGGTATATAAGATTCGGCCCGGCCGAACTTAGCACGCTTTTACTGGTTTTTTTCTATGGAATCGGTCAATTTGTTTACAGTTTGAGATGAATGTAAAAAAATAAAAACGAAGAACACTTTTAAGAATATTTTACAGTTTTGTCTGTTTCTATTGTCACATTTGGATAAAAGCCAAATTGAATTGAAACACTGTGAAGTCAGGAAAATAGCATTGACAAAAATTTATTTGAAATTTTGTCTCTACAAAAAAAAATTATTGGAATTCTGTTTTTAGAAAAAAATCATAGAAATTTGATTTTTATAAAAATTTCATGAAAATTTAGTTATTAAAAAATTTTCATTAAAATTTTGTCACTAAAAGAATGTCTATGAAATTTGGTCCTTGGCAAATATTTCATGGAATTTTCATTTTTAAAAAAATTTAAATTTTTCTATGGAAAACTTTTTAGAATTTTTTTTTTTCTAATTTCATTGAAATTTTGTTTTTGAAAAAAATTTAATCAAAATTTAAATATAAAAAAAAATGTTCATTGGCTTCAGAAAAAAATGCATTGACATAAGCATAAATTTTATTGGTTTTAGTAAAAATTGTTTTAAGTAAAAATTTCAGTGTTTTAAGTTAAAATGTCATTGGTTTTAGAAAAGTTTCATTGACAATTAAAAAAAAGGCATTGACTTTAGAAAAAATTTTAATGAAATATTGGGTTGCCCAAAAAGTAATTGCGGATTTTTCATATAGTCGGCGTTGACAAATTTTTTCACAGCTTGTGACTCTGTAATTGCATTCTTTCTTCTGTCAGTTATCAGCTGCTACTTTTAGCTTGCTTTAGAAAAAAAGTGTAAAAAAAGTATATTTGATTAAAGCTCATTCTAAGTTTTATTAAAAATGTATTTACTTTCTTTTAAAAAATCTATATATTTATATATTTTATTGTACTTTGAACTTTAAAAAAATGTTTTGGTTTAAAAAACTTTTATACGCTTCAGCAAAATTCTTTAAATCTATTAGAAATACTAGCTTTAAAATTCTCTTTTTATAATTAAAATATAGTTTAAGAGATATATCTTTAATTTTAGAAAAAAATTAATCGTTATTAGTAAAAAATTCTATTATTTTAAACAATCCTTTATTTGTTTAGTTTCGTCCTTAGAAAAATTTATTTAAATGCTATATTTAGATAAATTTTCATTGAAATTAAATCTTAAGAAAATATTTCATTAAAATTAGGTTAGGTTGAAAAGAGGGTGCGGATATTAATCCGCCCTCCTGCCACTATGGACATATACCTAAGCCAGTAATCGGCTTGTTGTTGTGCGCTCTAAAAAGTAACCTTGAAAAAGAATTTTTTAAGTCAGGAATTCCGTGCTACTTACAAAATTCTTAATTATTTTCCATGCCACGCCCAAAGTTGGTTCATGTCTGGTATTGTGTCCCCACCTAAGTACCGATGTCTTTTAGCTGCGAAAGCCGGGCAATGACATAGGAAATACTCCAACGTCTCATCATCTTCTCCACATGCCATACACAAGCTATTACTTGCCGCACAGATTTTACATAAGTGGGCTCGTAGTCCCATGTGTCTCGTTATGATACCAATAGTCATACTGACCTCATTCTTGCTTCCTTTCAGTAATAGCCTAGTCCTCTCACTATCCGGATCATCCCATTGGATTTTCGCCGTCCTACCGACTGCTTCGCTGTTCCACAGTGTTACATTCGCATTCATCGCCCACTCCCTTAATTCGGTTTGCGTCGACCCGAAAGGCTTCGGGTTTATTGACGGCAGTCCTCTGGCCTTCACCGCCAAATCGTCTGTCCTTTTATGGCCCGTCACCCAAATGATGCGGTTTTGCCATCCTCAGAGAAGGCGTTAATCTCCTTCTTACACTGTAAGACTGTTCGTGACCTTACCGTTCTGGTTGTGATTGCCGTTATGGCAATTTGACTGTCGGTATAGATGTTCAGACTCGACGTCCTCGCGTTAACACCGCACCACTTCACGCATTCCGTGATCGCTTGGATCTCCGCCTGCAGGACCCGGATCTCAGGCAGACTAAAACAGATCTCAGTCCCTGGGTTCTCAATGTAAACCCCCAGGCCCACTCTGTCCTTTTAGCTTTGATCCATCCGTGTAACATGATCTTCCAGATTGCATTACTAGGGTTCCGTCAATCCAAGACTATGCCGATGGCAGCAGTGCCTCGCACTCGACTTCAAGGTTTATCTCAGGCATCCGATCGGAAACCTATCCACTTCCTTCCAGGTTTCCTATCGTCGCCTTGATTATACCGCGATGGTATGAGCTGCTTCCATCCTCAATCCATTCTCCCATCGCCTTAATCACATAGCCGCAGTGGCTACCTCACACTTAATTTGTATGTCAATGGGTCGGATATCTAGAATAGTCTTCAGTGCACTAGTGGGTGTGGTCCTCATCGCTCAACCTATGCCAAGACAACATGTTCTCTGAACCGGTTGTATGGTCCTTATGTTGCACTTTTTCTCCATAGCAGTCCACCAAACTACTGAGGCGTAAGTAAGTATTGGTCCAATCACGCTCCTCTAGAGCCAATGGACTATCCTAGGATTCAGGCCCCATTTCGAGCCTACGGCCGTCTACATAGTGCCCAACATCTGTGAGCCTTCTCAGTACGCTCAGATATCGAAATCGTCTTATTGAGGAAACGTGGTGCGTTAAATTGGCCCACATTCGTCCTCCTCGTGAACAGGCATATTTCAGTCTTCTCTGGGTTAACATTGAGACCTTTGGGTCTAGTCCAGTCATATGCCATATGCAAGACCCTTTCGGCCCTTCTGCATAGCTGGTTCGGATATTTACCCCTTAGAAGTATTATAACATCGTCTGCATAGCAGACGGGTTCAAATCCCTCCTCGATCAGCACCCGTAATAGGTCATTTATGGTGGTCATCCATAGGAGTAGCGATAAAATGCCCCCCTGTGCCGTGCCCTGTGCCACTTTCTCCCTTATATTTATGCCATGCGACACACAATTTATCCACCTGCTCCTTAGCATATGGTTTGTCCAGTCTCTAAGGACCCGGTCTACGCGGTACTGGTCTAATCATTCGAACAGTGTGTCAGTCCGCACATTGTTAAAAGCCCCCTCGATATCAATGCATAGCGCCAGGGTGTAGGTTTCGGCATTGAAGGATTCCTTTATTTTATGCACAACCTCGTGCAGGGCAGTCTCCACCGACTGCCTGATGTTTTAATATTAGGATTTTTGCCTATCCCAGTCTTCCGAATCTTGAGAAAGTCGGTAATGGTTCCATCATCGGGTCCCTGTTTCTTAAGCGGTATTAAGCCCCTGCACTGCCTGATGTTCCAATATAAGGATCTTTGCCTATATTAGTCTTCAAAATCTTGAGTAAATGAGTTACTTGGGAGTAGGTTATGGTCCCATCGTCGGCATTAAGCGGCATTGAGTTCTCTGTCACCGCACTGCCAGATTTTTCCGCATCCTAGTCTTCCTATCTCGAAAAAGTCGTTCATGGTTCCGTTTTAGGGTCCCTGTTCGTTAGCTTGTGTTGGGTCTCTCACCCCTGTACTGCCTGATGTTTTAGTATTAGAATCCTTGCTTATCCTAGTCTTCCCAAAAAGAGAGAGTCGGTGATTGTATCGTCGTCGACCCCCTGTCCCTTAGGCGGTATCGAGTGTCCCGCCACTGCACCACCTGATGGCTCAATATGAGGATATTTGAATATCCTAGTCTTCCCAATCTTGGAAAAGACGGCCATGGCCCCGTTTGTTGCTTAAGACTTCCATCATTCGTTCCGTTCACCACCGACATCCTTGATGAAGACCGTCGCACAGTGGGCCAAATGGCAAAAAAATTGGAAATAAGTCTACAACTTTTTATCTGTTGATTTTAGCCATACAAAATGTTCTAGACATTTGTAGAGGAGGACATAGGCTTTCAGAAAAGTGCTGTTGTTGGTCCATATCTTTAATACAGGGTGAGCTACAGGGTGTCAAAGTTGACCACTTTTGACTTCTCCAAGCTTCTGGGGGCCATAACTTTTGATCTACTCAACCGATTTACATGATTTAGGACTCTAGAGAAAGAGCTTGACAAGATCTAAAAAACTTATGCATAAAGTACCATGCCATCGTGTACTGTTAAGGAGTTATGAATTGTTTAATTTTAAAATATGAAAATTTGGCCTTGGTTTTTTTCAGTGTTTTTTAAATAACTCCGTCAATTTTAAAGCTATAAACTTCATACTTCACACAAATTATGCCAGCATATGTGTGCATAAAATACAAAAGGAATCACGTGAATATCTTTGGCGGTTTAAAAATGGCATCGTTTTCAATATGAAAAATATTTTTTTTGTCAAAAAATTGCAAAATTTTTCAAAAAAGATACTCCCATTTCCTTTAAGTTTTCGCAAACTTTGGCCGTCAAAGCATTATCATTTCTTTCCATTTTCACAAAGTCGAGGTATTAAGAAAAGTTTTAAGTGCTAATTTGGCTAATTTCGATATCAAACAACACCGTTATCTTAAGACCAAAATGGCCAATTTTTTTACTAAACTTCAAAAGTTTCTCACTGGAAAAAAAGTTCCACGGGGATTTTTTCGCTTTTTTTGAACTTAAATGAAAGCTTAAAATGTTCCCAACATTTTAAGGTATGTCTCGCCATATCCTAGCCATAAATGAGATCGTAGCGATCAAAATACTGAAAAAAGTCAATTTTCAAGTAGTGCTATATTCATTGCTAAAAAACAAGTATTACGTCACATTTTATTGCAAAGATGTTAAATAAACTTTTATTTGGTAACACTTCTTCTACAAAACACAAAAAGAATCATGGAAATATCTCTATTCTATTCCATTTTATGGAACCGGCAATAAAAAAGTCAATTTTTCAAAAAAGTCGAATTTCCCAAATTTTGTTTTTGTTGTCCTAATTGCACATGACACACTATAGCCATATTTACGCAACATACCTTATCGTAAAGGAAATTTTCATACCTTTCCAACGATGTATAAAACATTTCTCAACTCGGATTCTATCTACTCTAAAATTCATTTACACTTCATTAAACTCTATATAAAAATGTCTATTTGTGAAATGGAACCTTATATGGGGCCTACACTAAAACATTGATAGATTTGCCCAGGGTTTACAATACAAATGTGTTAGAATAAAAAAAGGTCTCCTGCCAAAGTTTAAAAAAATTGGAATAAAAATATGTGTTTTAGAGCGAAAACACTTCGCATCGGCGTGCGTTTATATGTATATTAGCTACTCCCAAAATAAAAAAGCATTTTAGTTTTGTATTATTTGATTTTATTCTCTACCAAATAATCTAAGGTATCAAAATTTAAAAGCTCTTTAATTTGAATGGCATCGGGATCGTCCTTATCTATATCGTCACATATTTTTGGTAGCCATTTAGTTCTGATGCTGTATAGTACCGGATCAGACGATAACAATAAATATTGAAGTAAATCATAATTTTGGTTAAATTTGGTGCTCTTTCGGGTATTGAAAAGCCGGAACTGTTTAACATCTCTATTACGGGATTCCTGAGCTTCTTCTGTAAGTTCTCCTAACGGAAGTATGTTGTATTCCACAATTTCCTTGCCATGATGTAAGACTTTATGTACTGTCGGTGTTAAAGCTTTCCACGAATATAAATCAGATAAAATGTTTTTTGTGTCATTACTATAAGCTTCAAATTTGGTTGAATTTATCATCTTTTTGCTATTGATTACAGCCAAAATCACTTTGAATCGTCTTAGCAAGTGTTCATCAAGACCGGTTATTTTAGATGTCGATACGGGGTCCTCAAAAAACCGCCTTGCCGAGTTGCCATCATTTGTGCTTCCGTATCCGTAAAGAGGTTTATCTATTATAAGTCCCTTTTGTTTAAACTCCAACTGGATTCGATTCTTCTCTTCCTGCCTCATTTTGTGAAGATCTTGGTTGTTTCTAGCAGAGACATCGCGGTTTCCAGGGCTAGTCCGATATTTAAGGTCATACGATAAATGCAAACAATACTCCATGAATCGAATTCTACAGTGCAGGGGCGAAATACCGAAATTGGGCGCATTTTCGTTTACTAAATTTTCATCAGACTTGTCCTCGAATTGCCCATTCTTCTTGCCACAAATATTGCATCTCCAATTGGACATAACGCCAGTTAATGCGTTTGCCACCTTTCCATCGATCATAGTGAGTTGTAGTTGAAACGAAACTTTTATATTTCTTCCCAATTGGTTTATAACAATCATGGGTAATGCAGCAATTTCTTCCTTTATTTCGTTCACCAAAGATCGTGTTGTGTTCCGGTCTTCCTTTGTATACTCAAACCGAATTGGGCGACATAAATATTTTGACCCAGGTGTTCTATTTATCCATATATCTTGAAATGCATTTTCTTTCGATGATGAAGATTGGTCCTTGTACAATCTCATTCTCAATGGTACTAATGATGCCATGAAAATTGATGCGAAGTTGGTATCTATTTCTGTTTGTTGCTTATATTCGGAAAATCCAGATGATCCATCACAACCCCATTTGCTGATCAAAACCACTTCGGAATTATTACATGTGTTCAACTGTTCTTCAGTAAAATTAGAAATAATTCTAACAGCTGTATTTTCAACAAGATCAGCAAGTTTCACTCTTGCACCATTTTCGTCCTGGTGTTGTACAATTTATGTTTTGAGGGTAAACAACCCCATCCTTTTTCACGAAGAGCCTTCCTCATTGTTGAGTATTTGTTTCTTGAGAGGCCTAGGTTCAAAATCAGGGCCAGTGCATCTTCCTCCGTGAATTCTGTAGTCGATTTTGGAGTTGGAATACTTTCTACCATTCTCTTTACCCTTTTCGGAGATGCTAATGGTAAAACATCGACAATTCGTCCAACATTTTTTGGTTGTGTTTTTAACAATGCTGTTTTGAACGTATCTTTTATTAAATTTGGCGGATGTGCCGCCAATAGTTCCTCTTGTTTTTTCTTTTTGGTTTTCTCCGTAACTTCGTCGTATGCTTTGCTAGGCCGGCCGGGAATCAGCGGTTTAATTTCAATAAGTAGATCCGATTTCAGCCACTTCTCATACATTTTGAAAAACTTGATTTTTGCGAATGAACATTCTGGCAACCTTCTCTCAAATGATTTGTAGAATTTTTCAAGTTTGTCTAAAGCGTCTTTATTTAGCCTTATTCCATATATGTGGTCCAAAGTGTAAACAAGTTCCTTAAATGACTCCGTGTATGATTTGGAATCATTTTTGATGTCCCATACAATTTTCGAAAGAGTGGAATACTTCAGTATGACTTCCATAACTTATAAATGTCCTTTACGCCTCTACAAAATATAATGAAGAAAATTTGGATTTTGTTCAAATATTTATGCAATATATTCACAATTAATGACCCATTTCAGGTATCAGACGCAATCGTAAAAAGGGGTCCAAAGTGCCTCTTTTTACTTACTCTTCTATAATTATTTACCTGGACTCGAATTTGGTTAAAAAAAATGACAATGAATTTTTTATGGGTAGGTTTTTTCACATTCATTGATACGGTGGATTTCCTGGGAATTCGACATAGCGAAACAGGTAACATTTGTCTGCATCAAATCTTAACACAAATATATATATATATGCAGGTATATTTCTAGGTTACTTTTTATTCAAAAATCATCAGCTTACATTAAAAATAGATGTAGGTACTATACAAACGCACGCCGATGCGAAGTGTTTTCGCTCTAAAACACATATTTTTATTCCAATTTTTTTAAACTTTGGCAGGAGACCTTTTTTTATTCTAACACATTTGTATTGTAAACCCTGGGCAAATCTATCAATGTTTTAGTGTAGGCCCCATATAAGGTTCCATTTCACAAATAGACATTTTTATATAGAGTTTAATGAAGTGTAAATGAATTTTAGAGTAGATAGAATCCGAGTTGAGAAATGTTTTATACATTGTTGGAAAGGTATGAAAATTTCCTTTACGATAAGGTATGTTGCGTAAATATGGCTATAGTGTGTCATGTGCAATTAGGACAACAAAAACAAAATTTGGGAAATTCGACTTTTTTGAAAAATTGACTTTTTTATTGCCGGTTCCATAAAATGGAATAGAATAGAGATATTTCCATGATTCTTTTTGTGTTTTGTAGAAGAAGTGTTACCAAATAAAAGTTTATTTAACATCTTTGCAATAAAATGTGACGTAATACTTGTTTTTTAGCAATGAATATAGCACTACTTGAAAATTGACTTTTTTCAGTATTTTGATCGCTACGATCTCATTTATGGCTAGGATATGGCGAGACATACCTTAAAATGTTGGGAACATTTTAAGCTTTCATTTAAGTTCAAAAAAAGCGAAAAAATCCCCGTGGAACTTTTTTTCCAGTGAGAAACTTTTGAAGTTTAGTAAAAAAATTGGCCATTTTGGTCTTAAGATAACGGTGTTGTTTGATATCGAAATTAGCCAAATTAGCACTTAAAACTTTTCTTAATACCTCGACTTTGTGAAAATGGAAAGAAATGATAATGCTTTGACGGCCAAAGTTTGCGAAAACTTAAAGGAAATGGGAGTATCTTTTTTGAAAAATTTTGCAATTTTTTGACAAAAAAAATATTTTTCATATTGAAAACGATGCCATTTTTAAACCGCCAAAGATATTCACGTGATTCCTTTTGTATTTTATGCACACATATGCTGGCATAATTTGTGTGAAGTATGAAGTTTATAGCTTTAAAATTGACGGAGTTATTTAAAAAACACTGAAAAAAACCAAGGCCAAATTTTCATATTTTAAAATTAAACAATTCATAACTCCTTAACAGTACACGATGGCATGGTACTTTATGCATAAGTTTTTTAGATCTTGTCAAGCTCTTTCTCTAGAGTCCTAAATCATGTAAATCGGTTGAGTAGATCAAAAGTTATGGCCCCCAGAAGCTTGGAGAAGTCAAAAGTGGTCAACTTTGACACCCTGTAGCTCACCCTGTATTAAAGATATGGACCAACAACAGCACTTTTCTGAAAGCCTATGTCCTCCTCTACAAATGTCTAGAACATTTTGTATGGCTAAAATCAACAGATAAAAAGTTGTAGACTTATTTCCAATTTTTTTGCCATTTGGCCCACTGTGCGTCGCCTTTGTTAGCTGTTCGAAGTCCAACTTTTTCACAAGCTCGAGTGTGGATACTTCCATCGAGCTTTTTTATCAATACATTTCACTGACGCAAAGCGCAGCGTTAAGATGTCCCCTCTAAACTCGCAGCTCATAATTCGTATGGGTGGACTACCTTCAGAGTTCAGCACATGTTCGATAACCCGTTGGTTTACCAAATGTCTCACCTGGGACCGATGATTTGATGGAATCCTACCGGATGCACAGCCGATATCGAAGACTGCATAAGTCATCTCATCTCTGTTGTGCTTCCTTGCCACTCCGGTGTAAGAGGTCGGCTCCTTACCTTTCTCAGCGACCATCTTTCCCTTCCGTGATGGCTGTGGCATCCTTTTGGAAGTCACAATCCTCCATGAAGACTCAGAAGCCATGCGAGTTTTTTTTCGTTCCTGTTCCGACTTTGTCTACCACCGCAGGACACTGTTGAAGTCTCTAATGCGGGGTGCTGGTTTGGTTTTCTCAGAGTACTTGAAAGCGGGGAGCTCTTTTCCTTCCTCAGCATTTTAGCAGTGTTATGCTCTTCGCTAAATCTGATTCTCATTCCAGCTTCCGTAGAAGTGCTTGAATTGTCAGTTCTATCCCTTCCAGCATACTGCACTTTCGCCCGATTACGCTGCCAGTACATACTCCTCTGTCTCCTTCGTCGTGCCCCGGATTGCTTTTTCGGTCTGCTTGCGAGCTTTAGCAAAGTCATAGCTCATCTTTGCCGTAATTCCTCTGCCCTCATCTCTCGATTCGGCTGCGATGACTGTTTAATTGACACCGTCGCTGTCTGAATCCGAGTCGGAAACACCAACTTTACTTAAAGGATGGAGACGAACGGTGCATCCTTCTGGTTTATCCGTCTCTTCCTCATTAATTAGTCAGACGACTAGTTGGGCATTTGAAGCATTACTTACGACTACAGGTGCCAAGGCCACCTATAGGAGGGGAGGCCAACAAGCTACGGTCTGACACCACCACCGCAGCTGTTGGGAGTCCATTTCTAGCCTACTCCAAAAAAGGCTTAAAATGTTTCGTAATAGGTATTCCGAAATACGAATATTTTTCCTTGAGGAGCGAAATGAAAACACGTCCGCTCCAGTCAACGGCTACTATTTCAGCTTCATCACCACTGTGCCACCATACGAAACTGTCAAAAACCTATGTTCATTGTTATTGCCAAAGAAGAGATGTGCCATTGATGTTGATGATGAAAATCATGTTGTACATGCATTCTTATATGCCCTGGCCAATAGTCAGTGGGTCGGTCGGTCGGTCGGTGAGTCAGTCAATGCAAGTCTAATACTGCCAAAACACTTTGGGGGGAGTTGTGGCATTTATGCACATGTCCTGTCATGTGCAGCCGGTGGCTGATGCTACACAAGTGCATTGACACACAACATCAGCGAATATACAGTAAAAACGCTGCAGGTTCAACTCAGGCTGATGATGACATGTACTCAAGTAAGCAGTGATGATGTTTGCCACTGACTTTGCCGCCAAATGGTGCGTTGCATGAGGCACCAACAAAACTGCAGTTGTGGCACACTGAGTTGATATGTTGCAATAAAATATTTTCCATACTTCATCATCGTTTGACGTTTTTATTTTCAATTTTCATTTGCTTGTTATTTGTTTTTGTTAGCACGAGCGGCACATGTTGTACGCGTGTGCTGATGGTGGTGGTGGTAATAGTGGCGTTGACGTTTTTTCCTAAAATTAAAAATAGTTTGTTTATGGCAAAATTGTCAGTTTTGTCGTTAAACTGTGACAACGCCAACAAAACACACCAAAAACAAGAGAAAAAAAAACCACCATACAACACAACACAACACTGGATGCGAACACAACTCCCCGCATTTGCCAAATTACAGAACACCAAAAAAGAGCAGAACATGTCTTTGCGTCATGGTGCAGCATCATACTATGCCGCCGATGAAGTTTATGTATGATATCTTCAGCCGTAAATACACTCAGAGAAAAAAAGTTTGTTATACCCAGCGGACATTTCCAGAGGTGACATTGAGATAGAGCAGAATATTTGTCTCAATCGAAGACCAGTCCGACCAATTATGAATCCCTAGCAAGAAAAAGAAGAAAAGGGAAAAGGAACACTTGGTGAAAAATTATGATGCCCCCCGAGTACTTTTTTGGAGCAAGCCCACACTCACTCAAGTATTCACTCAACAATGGCCAAGCATTAGTTGTTGCTGTAGCTACATTTTCATATGTAGGTGGCGATCCATAATAAGCTCCTATAGGTAAGCAAGCTCGTTCCGGTCCAAAAGACCGATCGCCACGGGAACAGCGTGGCTATTTGTTATATGAAGGCGCCAATAACTCGCCTTGTCGTATCGAGATTCATAGGCACTCAGTATTTGTGCAAGAGCCGCTGCCGCCCCGCTTCTCAATGAGACTCTCCGCTCGATATCGCAGATTGTCCGCGACTGCTATTGCAGCCGCTCCGTATGGAGCGTTCCACTTTCCGCAACCTGTGGACACGCCCGGTAGCTCGCAGCTAAGCTTAGTGCTGCGGGGATGTGCATGCATGAAAGCGTGTTGAAGATTTTATCGTTCCTCGTCGAATCAAACCCGTCTTATCAGTTATTGCATACTATCATCATGCCATAACTCTATGCACGTATCTGACCAGACTCCCCAGAGATATATCTGCTAGTTCGCCGGGATGGGAGAAGAACCGCCTCCCATGGATGTAAGGCCTACGCCCCTGTACACCCGGTCATTAGGACATCGTCCACAGTCGTATTTGTGCGGAACTACATGCGCGCAGCCATATGACCTATCGCACAGTGTCCAATTATAACTTCTGTAATGGTTCCCAGTGGCCCCTTATCATAGATTGGCAATTCCCTCGACCACTACCGGTCAAAAGCCAGCCAGAGTGTCCTGGTAATCCGACGTCAATCCACAATCTTCCAAATTGCAGCCGGCCATCTCCACTACTAACTTCTATAGTTCGACAAAAGGCACGTAGGCAAGATCGGGAACAGGTCTGCTGGCGGTGGAGGATCCTCTCCTGGCACGCTCGTTCGCCTTCCCATTTCCAAGAACACCCAGGCCAACAAAACATCATGAGCCAGGAGCCCGTTCAGGGAATAAAATCTTCGCCACGCACTTTAAGCCCACCGTACCTGAATTCACGGCCTTGATGGCCGCCATACTATCCACATATGTACTGAGTTTCGAAGATGGCAGGTCCATCCTTCGGATCTGCTTTGCGGCCAACGTAATAGTGCAGACTTCTGCTTGAAAGATTCTGCACTTGTCCGGTAGTCTAACTGACATGCCGTTGTCGAGTGTGTCCGGTTAAACCGCCAGCCCCGTCTCCGACTACATTCCGAAGGCGTCAGTGAAGGCTGAGCTCTAATGCAACTACTCAAACACAGAATACGCCTCCCACTCCTCGCTTCCGGGAAAGCGAATCCGGAACAACAACTCTCGAATCAATCACGGCGACCGGTAGTCTGAGACCCTTCTCAGCATTTTTCGCCTGTCTGCCTTCGCTCAGCATGTCAAGTTTCCTCAGCTTAAGCGCTACATTAGCGGCATAGCCCCAAATATACACCTCAACAGGTTGTTAATTCAGCATCGCCTCCAGACCCGCCTGCGGGATGGATCTTAACGACCCTGTGATCCCGACGCAGACCAATCTCTGTACCCTTCGAAGTTCCTTGGTCCATGTACTCTTCTCCACAGCCTTCCACCATGCCGGTGTTTCATATGTCAGCATTGGTCTCGCAATGGCCGTGTACAACCAGTATATAATCTACGGACTTACTACCTATTTTCTACGGAAGATCCTGGCGCTGTAGTAGAAGGCGCACATCGCCTTTTTGAACCTTTCCTGGAATTACTTTTCCAGGGCAGTTTAGAATCGAGGACTAGACCTTGGTATTTCGCCTCCTTTGACAACTGCAGAGGTCTTGCCAAAGACGTGAGTCTGAAATTCGGAAACTTATGTCTCCGAGTGAAGAGAATCAGCTCCGCCTTCCTTGCGTTAGTCCTCAACCCATTTCTATTAGCCCATCTCGATAGCCTTCAGAATGACCTTTCCATAATCCCGCTGAGTAAAGACAGAAATCTGCCTCGAATCAATTATCGGAAATAACTCCTCTCCTCTTGGCGATCCTCTTGTTACCCGCTTTTTGACCACACTTTCCCAAAGTCCGTATTAATAATCATGCCGCGAAGACACTCGGGTGGATCTCCGTGCTGGCAGAGCGCCACTATCGACCCTATCTCCACGTCCCCTCAATTTTAAGATAGGCCCCCATCGTGTACTCCTTCTGTTGGAGAGACATCACGACATCTCGTACCACTTAATGTAGGGCCGTGTCCACCGACCTCCTCTTGATATTGGGCCCCACTGAATACTCCAGTGTCAGTCCCTTCCTCACCTTCAGCGAGTCTTTCCAGTGTTTAAAGTAAGAACTATGACAGACTAAATAGCCTTTAATCCTTCGCAATACCGTGGCCTATTTTTTCAGCCTTGGGGATAATTACCACCCTGACATACCTCCATGCCCTTGGTTTGTAGGACTATCCCAGGCTCGACCTAACCATGGAGGTTCCAGCCATGGCAGAGTAAACCCAAGGGACTCTTGCAGCAGCGCCGGGGTGATCCGTTCTAGTCCGGCCGATTAAAACGGCTAGAAGGTTCAAATCGTCCTCATTATCGATGTCACCAACGAAATGTTCTTTGAATTCAGACCTTGTGAGTATTACTATGTCCAGATTGTCGTCCTCTTCCTGGCTGCCTGATGTGTCTCCATTGCTAGTTCTACGATCCCCTGGTTGTTCTCGGTATGAGTTCCGTCTTCGTTCCTCAGGGAGCTTGGCATGTGAGCAGTAGTTCCAGCGTCTCCTGGTTGTTCTCGGTATGAGTTGCCTCTACTCCCCTCAGAGAGCTTGGCGTGCTGGGATCCGTGGAGACACAAGATGCACAATCAAGATGCTTCAAGATGCACGATCAAGATGCACGATCAAGACGCTTCGCTAGTGCCTTCTAGTTTTTGGGTATCTTTAGTTCCGACAAAATTTCCTTTAGAAACGAAATTTTGACAAAATTTTCTATAGAAACGAAATTTTGACAAAATTTCCTATAGAAACGAAATTTCGACAAAATTTCCTATAGAAACGAAATTTTGACAAATTTTCCTATAGAAACGAAATTTTGACAGAATTTCCTATAGAGACGAAATTTTGACAAAATTTCCCATAGAAACGATATTTGTCAAAATTTCCCATAGAAACGAAATTTTCACAAAATTTTCCTATAGAAACGAAATTTTGACAAAATTTCCTTGGAAATGAAATTTTGTTAAAACTTCCTACAGAAACGAAATTTTGACAAAATTTCCTATAGAAACGAAATTTTGACAAAATTTCCTATAGAAACAAAATTTTGACAAAACTTCCTATAAAAATTAAATTTTGACAAAATTTCCTATAGAAACGAAATTTGGACAAAATTTCCTATAGAAACGAAATTTGGACAAAATTTCAGATAGAAACGAAATTTTGACAAAATTTCCTATAGAATCGAAATTTTGACAAAATTTCCTATAGAAACGAAATTTTGACAAAATTTCCTGTAGAATCGAAATTTTGACAAAATTTCTTATAGAAACGAAATTTTGACAAAATTTCCTGTAGAAACGAAATTTTGACAAAATTTCCTATAGAAACGAAATTTCGACAAAATTTCCTATAGAAAAGAAATTTTCACAAAATTTCCTATAGAAACGAAATTTTGACAAAATTTCCTATAGAAACGAAATTTTGACAAAATTTCCTATAGAAACGAAATTTTAACAAAATTTCCTATAGAAACGAAATTTTAACAAAATTTCCTATAGAAACGAAATTTTAACAAAATTTCCTATAGAAACGAAATTTTGACAAAATTTCCTATAGAAACGAAATTTTGACAAAATTTCCTATAGAAACGAAATTTTGACAAAATTTCCTATAGAAACGAAATTTTCACAAAATTTCCTATAGAAACGAAATTTTCACAAAATTTCCTATAGAAACGAAATTTTCACAAAATTTCCTATAGAAACGAAATTTTGACAAAATTTCCTATAGAAACGAAATTTTGACAAAATTTCCTATAGAAACGAAATTTTGACAAAATTTCCTATAGAAACGAAATTTTGACAAAATTTCCTATAGAAACGAAATTTTGACAAAATTTCCTATAGAAACGAAATTTTGACAAAATTTCCTATAGAAACGAAATTTTGACAAAATTTCCTATAGAAACGAAATTTTGACAAAATTTCCTATAGAAACGAAATTTTGACAAAATTTCCTATAGAAACGAAATTTTGACAAAATTTCCTATAGAAACGAAATTTTGACAATATTTCCTAAAGAAACGAAATTTTGACAAAATTTCCTATAGAAACAAAATTTTGTCAAAATTTCCTATAGAAACGAAATTTTGACAAAATTTCCTATAGAAACGAAATTTTGACAAAATTTCCTATAGAAACGAAATTTTGACAAAATTTCCTATAGAAACGAAATTTTGACAAAATTTCCTATAGAAACGAAATTTTGACAAAATTTCCTATAGAAACGAAATTTTGACAAAATTTCCTATAGAAACGAAATTTTGACAAAATTTCCTATAGAAACGAAATTTTGACAAAATTTCCTATAGAAACGAAATTTTGACAAAATTTCCTATAGAAACGAAATTTTGACAAAATTTCCTATAGAAACGAAATTTTGACAAAATTTCCTATAAAAACGAAATTTGGACAAAATTTCCTATAGATACGAAATTTTGAAAAATTTTGACAAAATTGCCTATAGAAACGAAATTTTGACAAAATTTCCTATAGAAACGAAATTTTGACAAAATTTCCTATAGATACGAAATTTTGAAAAATTTTGACAAAATTTCCTATAGAAACGAAATTTTGACTAAATTTCCTATAGAAACGAAATTTTGACTAAATTTCCTATAGAAACGAAATTTTGACAAAATTTCCTATAGAAACGAAATTTTGACAAAATTTCCTATAGAAACGAAATTTTGACAAAATTTCCTATAGAAACGAAATTTTGACAAAATTTCCTATAGAAACGAAATTTTGACAAAATTTCCTATAGAAACGAAATTTTGACAAAATTTCCTATAGAAACGAAATTTTTATAAAATTTCCTATAGAAACGAAATTTTGACAAAATTTCCTATGAAAACAAAATTTTGACAAAATTTCCTATAGAAACGAAATTTTGACAAAATTTCCTAAAAAAACCAAATTTTGACAAAATTTTCTATGAAAATGAAATTTTGATAAAATTTCCTATAGAAACGAAATTTTGATAAAATTTCCTATAGAAACGAAATTTTGACAAAATTTCCTATAGAAACGAAATTTTGACAAAATTTCCTATAGAAACGAAATTTTGACAAAATTTCCTATAGAAACGAAATTTTGACAAAATTTCCTATAGAAACGAAATTTTGACAAAATTTCCTATAGAAACGAAATTTTTATAAAATTTCCTATGAAAACAAAATTTTGACAAAATTTCCTATAGAAACGAAATTTTGACAAAATTTCCTATAGAAACGAAATTTTGACAAAATTTCCTATAGAAACGAAATTTTGACAAAATTTCCTATAGAAACGAAATTTTGACAAAATTTCCTATAGAAACGAAATTTTGACAAAATTTCCTATAGAAACGAAATTTTTATAAAATTTCCTATGAAAACAAAATTTTGACAAAATTTCCTATAGAAACGAAATTTTGACAAAATTTCCTATAGAAACGAAATTTTGACAAAATTTCCTATAGAAACGAAATTTTGACAAAATTTCCTATAGAAACGAAATTTTGACAAAATTTCCTATAGAAACGAAATTTTGACAAAATTTCCTATAGAAACGAAATTTTTATAAAATTTCCTATGAAAACAAAATTTTGACAAAATTTCCTATAGAAACGAAATTTTGACAAAATTTCCTATAGAAACGAAATTTGGACAAAATTTCAGATAGAAACGAAATTTTGACAAAATTTCCTATAGAATCGAAATTTTGACAAAATTTCCTATAGAAACGAAATTTTGACAAAATTTCCTGTAGAATCGAAATTTTGACAAAATTTCTTATAGAAACGAAATTTTGACAAAATTTCCTGTAGAAACGAAATTTTGACAAAATTTCCTATAGAAACGAAATTTCGACAAAATTTCCTATAGAAAAGAAATTTTCACAAAATTTCCTATAGAAACGAAATTTTGACAAAATTTCCTATAGAAACGAAATTTTGACAAAATTTCCTATAGAAACGAAATTTTAACAAAATTTCCTATAGAAACGAAATTTTAACAAAATTTCCTATAGAAACGAAATTTTAACAAAATTTCCTATAGAAACGAAATTTTGACAAAATTTCCTATAGAAACGAAATTTTGACAAAATTTCCTATAGAAACGAAATTTTGACAAAATTTCCTATAGAAACGAAATTTTCACAAAATTTCCTATAGAAACGAAATTTTCACAAAATTTCCTATAGAAACGAAATTTTCACAAAATTTCCTATAGAAACGAAATTTTGACAAAATTTCCTATAGAAACGAAATTTTGACAAAATTTCCTATAGAAACGAAATTTTGACAAAATTTCCTATAGAAACGAAATTTTGACAAAATTTCCTATAGAAACGAAATTTTGACAAAATTTCCTATAGAAACGAAATTTTGACAAAATTTCCTATAGAAACGAAATTTTGACAAAATTTCCTATAGAAACGAAATTTTGACAAAATTTCCTATAGAAACGAAATTTTGACAAAATTTCCTATAGAAACGAAATTTTGACAAAATTTCCTATAGAAACGAAATTTTGACAAAATTTCCTATAGAAACGAAATTTTGACAAAATTTCCTATAGAAACGAAATTTTGACAAAATTTCCTATAGAAACGAAATTTTGACAAAATTTCCTATAGAAACGAAATTTTGACAAAATTTCCTATAGAAACGAAATTTTGACAAAATTTCCTATAGAAACGAAATTTTGACAAAATTTCCTATAGAAACGAAATTTTGACAAAATTTCCTATAGAAACGAAATTTTGACAAAATTTCCTATAGAAACGAAATTTTTATAAAATTTCCTATAGAAACGAAATTTTGACAAAATTTCCTATGAAAACAAAATTTTGACAAAATTTCCTATAGAAACGAAATTTTGACAAAATTTCCTAAAAAAACCAAATTTTGACAAAATTTTCTATGAAAATGAAATTTTGATAAAATTTTCTATGAAAATGAAATTTTGATAAAATTTCCTATAGAAACGAAATTTTGATAAAATTTCCTATAGAAACGAAATTTTGACAAAATTTCCTATAGAAACGAAATTTTGACAAAATTTCCTATAGAAATGAAATTTTGACAAAATTTCCTATAGAAACGAAATTTTGACAAAATTTCCTATAGAAACGAAATTTTGACAAAATTTCCTATAGATACGAAATTTTCACAAAGTTTCCTAAAGAAACGAAATTTTGAAAAAATTTCCTATAAAAACGAAATTTTGAAAAAATTTCCTATAAAAACGAAATTTTGAAAAAATTTCTATAAAACGAAATTTTGACAAAATTTCTATAAAACGAAATTTTGACAAAATTTGCTATAGAAACGAAATTTTGACAAAATTTCCTAGAAACGAAATTTTGACAAAATTCCCTATAGAAACGAAATTTTGACAAAATTCCCTATAGAAACGAAATTTTGACAAAATTCCCTATAGAAACGAAATTTTGACAAAATTTCCTATAGAAACGAAATTTTGAAAAATTTTGACAAAATTTCCTATAGAAACGAAACTTTGACAAAATTTCCTATAGATACGAAATTTTGAAAAATCTTGACAAAATTTCCTATAGAAACGAAATTTTGACAAAATTTCCTATAGAAACGAAATTTTGACAAAATTTCCTATAGAAACGAAATTTTGACAAAATTTCCTATAAAAACGAAATTTGGACAAAATTTCCTATAGATACGAAATTTTGAAAAATTTTGACAAAATTTCCTATAGAAACGAAATTTTGACAAAATTTCCTATAGAAACGAAATTTTGACAAAATTTCCTATAGAAACGAAATTTTGACAAAATTTCCTATAGAAACGAAATTTTGACAAAATTTCCTATAGAAACGAAATTTTGACAAAATTTCCTATAGAAACGAAATTTTGACAAAATTTCCTATAGAAACGAAATTTTGACAAAATTTCCTATAGAAACGAAATTTTGACAAAATTTCCTATAGAAACGAAATTTTGACAAAATTTCCTATAGAAACGAAATTTTGACAAAATTTCCAAAAGAAACGAAATTTTGACAAAATTTCCTATAGAAACGAAATTTTGACAAAATTTCCTATAGAAACGAAATTTTGACAAAATTTCCTATAGAAACAAAATTTTGTCAAAATTTCCTATAGAAACGAAATTTTGACAAAATTTCCTATAGAAACGAAATTTTGACAAAATTTCCTATAGAAACGAAATTTTGACAAAATTTCCTATAGAAACGAAATTTTGACAAAATTTCCTATAGAAACGAAATTTTGACAAAATTTCCTATAGAAACGAAATTTTCACAAAATTTCCTATAGAAACGAAATTTTGAAAAATTTTGACAAAATTTCCTATAGAAACGAAATTTTTATAAAATTTCCTATAGAAACGAAATTTTGACAAAATTTCCTATGAAAACAAAATTTTGACAAAATTTCCTATAGAAACGAAATTTTGACAAAATTTCCTAAAAAAACCAAATTTTGACAAAATTTTCTATGAAAATGAAATTTTGATAAAATTTCCTATAGAAACGAAATTTTGATAAAATTTCCTATAGAAACGAAATTTTTATAAAATTTCCTATAGAAACGAAATTTTGACAAAATTTCCTATAGAAACGAAATTTTGACAAAATTTCCTATAGAAATGAAATTTTGACAAAATTTCCTATAGAAATGAAATTTTGACAAAATTTCCTATAGAAACGAAATTTTGACAAAATTTCCTATAGAAACGAAATTTTGACAAAATTTCCTATAGAAACGAAATTTTGACAAAATTTCCTATAGAAACGAAATTTTGACAAAATTTCCTATAGAAGCGAAATTTTGACAAAATTTCCTATAGATACGAAATTTTCACAAAGTTTCCTAAAGAAACGAAATTTTGAAAAAATTTCCTATAAAAACGAAATTTTGAAAAATTTTCTTAAAACGAAATTTTGACAAAATTTCCTATAGAAACGAAATTTTGACAAAATTTCCTATAGAAACGAAATTTTGACAAAATTTCCTAGAAACGAAATTTTGACAAAATTCCCCATAGAAACGAAATTTTGACAAAATTTCCTATAGAAACGAAATTTTGACAAAATTTCCTATAGAAACGAAATTTTGACAAAATTTCCTATAGAAACGAAATTTTGACAAAATTTCCTATAGAAACGAAATTTTGACAAAATTTCCTATAGAAACGAAATTTTGACAAAATTTCCTATAGAAACGAAATTTTGACAAAATTTCCTATAGAAACGAAATTTTGACAAAATTTCCTATAGAAACGAAATTTTGACAAAATTTCCTATAGAAACGAAATTTTGACAAAATTTCCTATAGAAACGAAATTTTGACAAAATTTCCTATAGAAACGAAATTTTGACAAAATTTCCTATAAAAACGAAATTTGGACAAAATTTCCTATAGATACGAAATTTTGAAAAATTTTGACAAAATTGCCTATAGAAACGAAATTTTGACAAAATTTCCTATAGAAACGAAATTTTGACAAAATTTCCTATAGATACGAAATTTTGAAAAATTTTGACAAAATTTCCTATAGAAACGAAATTTTGACTAAATTTCCTATAGAAACGAAATTTTGACAAAATTTCCTATAGAAACGAAATTTTGACAAAATTTCCTATAGAAACGAAATTTTGACAAAATTTCCTATAGAAACGAAATTTTGACAAAATTTCCTATAGAAACGAAATTTTGACAAAATTTCCTATAGAAACGAAATTTTGACAAAATTTCCTATAGAAACGAAATTTTGACAAAATTTCCTATAGAAACGAAATTTTTATAAAATTTCCTATAGAAACGAAATTTTGACAAAATTTCCTATGAAAACAAAATTTTGACAAAATTTCCTATAGAAACGAAATTTTGACAAAATTTCCTAAAAAAACCAAATTTTGACAAAATTTTCTATGAAAATGAAATTTTGATAAAATTTCCTATAGAAACGAAATTTTGATAAAATTTCCTATAGAAACGAAATTTTGACAAAATTTCCTATAGAAACGAAATTTTGACAAAATTTCCTATAGAAACGAAATTTTGACAAAATTTCCTATAGAAACGAAATTTTGACAAAATTTCCTATAGAAACGAAATTTTGACAAAATTTCCTATAGAAACGAAATTTTTATAAAATTTCCTATGAAAACAAAATTTTGACAAAATTTCCTATAGAAACGAAATTTTGACAAAATTTCCTATAGAAACGAAATTTTGACAAAATTTCCTATAGAAACGAAATTTTGACAAAATTTCCTATAGAAACGAAATTTTTATAAAATTTCCTATAGAAACGAAATTTTGACAAAATTTCCTATGAAAACAAAATTTTGACAAAATTTCCTATAGAAACGAAATTTTGACAAAATTTCCTAAAAAAACCAAATTTTGACAAAATTTTCTATGAAAATGAAATTTTGATAAAATTTCCTATAGAAACGAAATTTTGACAAAATTTCCTATAGAAACGAAATTTTGACAAAATTTCCTATAGAAACGAAATTTTGACAAAATTTCCTATAGAAACGAAATTTTGACAAAATTTCCTATAGAAACGAAATTTTGACAAAATTTCCTATAGAAACGAAATTTTGACAAAATTTCCTATAGAAACGAAATTTTGACAAAATTTCCTATAGAAACGAAATTTTGACAAAATTTCCTATAGAAACGAAATTTTGACAAAATTTCCTATAGAAACGAAATTTTGACAAAATTTCCTATAGAAACGAAATTTTGACAAAATTTCCTATAGAAACGAAATTTTGACAAAATTTCCTATAGAAACGAAATTTTGACAAAATTTCCTATAGAAACGAAATTTTGACAAAATTTCCTATAGAAACGAAATTTTGACAAAATTTCCTATAGAAACGAAATTTTGACAAAATTTCCTATAGAAACGAAATTTTGACAAAATTTCCTATAGAAACGAAATTTTGACAAAATTTCCTAAAAAAACCAAATTTTGACAAAATTTTCTATGAAAATGAAATTTTGACAAAATTTCCTATGAAAACAAAATTTTGACAAAATTTCCTATAGAAACGAAATTTTGACAAAATTTCCTAAAAAAACCAAATTTTGACAAAATTTTCTATGAAAATGAAATTTTGATAAAATTTCCTATAGAAACGAAATTTTGATAAAATTTCCTATAGAAACGAAATTTTGACAAAATTTCCTATAAAAACGAAATTTTGAAAAAATTTCTATAAAACGAAATTTTGACAAAATTTCCTATAGAAACGAAATTTTGACAAAATTTCCTATAGAAACGAAATTTTGACAAAATTTCCTATAGAAACGAAATTTTGAAAAATTTTGACAAAATTTCCTATAGAAACGAAATTTTGACAAAATTTCCTATAGATACGAAATTTTGAAAAATTTTGACAAAATTTCCTATAGAAACGAAATTTTGACAAAATTTCCTATAGAAACGAAATTTTGACAAAATTTCCTATAGAAACGAAATTTTGACAAAATTTCCTATAGAAACGAAATTTTGACAAAATTTCCTATAGAAACGAAATTTTGACAAAATTTCCTATAGAAACGAAATTTTGACAAAATTTCCTATAGAAACGAAATTTTGACAAAATTTCCTATAGAAACGAATTATTGACAAAATTTCCTATAGAAACGAAATTTTGACAAAATTTCCTATAGAAACGAAATTTTGTCAAAATTTCCTATAGAAACGAAATTTTGACAAAATTTCCTATAGAAACGAAATTTTGACAAAATTTCCTATAGAAACGAAATTTTGACAAAATTTTTCATTAAAATTAAATTTGAACAAAATATTTTATAGAAATGAAATTTTGGACAAATTTTCCATAGAAATTGATTTTGAAAAAATTATAGTTGAAGTCCTTTGTAGAGTTCCATAATGTTTTTCTTAAGTGTATTACATCTACTGTGTGTGGCACATTTAGTCATGTCTCACTAACACTGGCAGCAGTTAAATTTACAACTTTCAAATTTATTTGTTTCGAAATGACAACAGCAACAAGAAACTTAACAACCTCATCATGATCACCAGCGCCACCATTGTCGTTCTATGTTTTGTGGAAAAACAAAACGACAAATATGACGACTACAACAAACGTGCTAGCAAAATGCATTGCATTTAATTAAATTTCAGGAGTACAAAATAATCTAGAGGATGAGTCGTTCAGAAAGGAAGTTTAAATAAAGCAAAGAAAAAAATTAGAGCAAACCTGGTACTATTTTTATTTAAAATATTTTTTTTTTCTTTGCAAAAACTCCAATAAAACTTTCAAAACACCTAACCCAACTACTCTGTTGTGAGAGAATGTAGAATTGGACATTTATCATAATCTCAAATGCCGGCAACATGTTGCTGTGATAACAATTTATTCATACCGGGCATTTCTATAACTATTTTGTTTTTGCCTTTCCTTTTACTATCTCCCCTGCAATGTGCAACATATGGCCGCACGTAAGAAAAATAGTTTTGCAATCATAAATCATGGCAATAGAGTTATGTTTTTACAATGTTGCACATAGAAGAGTTTTAATAATAATGCAACACACAATAAAAGCAATATGGTTTCATAAATGCATAAATTGTGGAGGAGAATTTTCAAAATGAATAGAACTTTTTACAAAAAAAAAACACACACACACAATAGATTGAGAGGTAAAAGACAAAAGAGACTAACTACAGAAATTTTTTATAAAAAAACGTACACTTTCCAAAAGAATGAAGTTGTGGTTTTGTAGATATAAAAGAGTGATAAAATTTTTTAAAACAAGCAAAAGCGTGCTATGTTTGCCCGGGCAGATTCTTATAAACCCTTCACCATTGATCGCGATTGTCATGTTCATTACCCGTTACCTTTTTATAGGCAAATTAGCTGAGCAGGTGTGCTTCGCTACACCATAAAATGGCATTTTGAAAATGGATTTTTCTTTAAAGAGTTTTAAGTTGGTTATCAAGACATTCAGGGTGTAGCCCTGAATGTCTTAGATCCACAATAATAAATCTTTTTTGTATTGGTTATCTACTTCAAAAATCATATTTCGAAGCTGCCACTTGGAATAGCACATTTCTAAAGATCCGTAGGTCCTTCCTGTGTCTGTCCCAATTTGACGACAAAAAGTGTACTCTACTGCCAAAGATCTTTTATTGCTCTCCTACTCTATCCTGAATGGCCTTTATATTTTATTTTTAATTCCATTTTGTTTTGGTTAGGATGGGGGGAGGGGGATTGCCCTCTGACATGTCCTTTCATTTCTGTGCAATATGTTCTCAATCGTCCTACATGACACTTTGGTGTTGTTTGTATTGGGAGGAGAGGATCGGTCCCACGACGATAAGACCCAAAACACCATTTGTTTGAGTCCTTTATTGTGGCGCACTATATGTCCTGCTGAACGGAAGGATGTGACCCAAATACTTCAATCCTTATATCATAGACCTCTCTTGTAATTCCCATAATATCCCGACAAAACTACACGTTCTATTGAAGGGTACTTTTGGGGAGGCCCCTCAGACAACAAGGAATGAATTTCTATGTCAGATTTGTAATCTACTTTTAAATACCTTTCATCTAATATCCATATTGCACAAAGCGGTGAAAGTGTCCTGTTGGGTGGAGTTTTTTTTTGGTGGGGGAACCCTCCCCCCCCCCCCCCCCCCCACGGAAACTTAGGGTGAAATTTGTATACCAAGATCATACTCTACTCCTAAATACCTTTCATTTGATACCCATATTGTCCTAATCTGTTAACATGTCCGTTCGGGTGGGTTTTAGGATGGGGCGTCCCCCTAGATTATTTGACCCCAAAGTTGTACACCAATTTCGTGTTTTTGGTGTACCAAATGAAGGCATACAAAAATTCGCTTAAATCGGAGCACGCCTATCCGAGATCTGAAAATTGGGGTAGGGGGAAGGGTCCGTCACCCTTCGGATATCAAAAAATTTAATACCCTATATTCATAATTTAATGAAAATCGGTTCAGCCGTTTTTGAGTTTATACGGAAAAGACAATCAAACTTACAAACAAACAAAGTGCAACAATTTAATTTATATACCCTCCACCATAGGATAGGGGGTATACTAATTTCGTCATTCTTGATCGTCTTGACATTTTTTTTTCGTCCTCCCCTCCTATAGCTGTGGGAGCCTTGGCAATTGTAGTAGACAGTCAGACTTATTAATGAGGAAGAGATGGATAAACCAGAGAGATGCACAGTTCGTCCCCAGCCTTTGAGTAAAGGTCTCGGTCTTCCGACTCGGATTCAGACAGCGACAGTGTCAATGAAGCAATCATCACAGCCGAATACAGATGTGGCCAGCGGGATGACAGCAGAAGTGAGCGATGGCTTTGCTAAGCTCACAAGCAGACCGGAAAGGCGATCCGGGGCACTAAGAAGGAGACAGAGGAGTATGTATCGAAAATGCAGGATGCTGGAAGGGTTAGAACGGTCATTCCAAGCAGTGTCCTGTGGAGGGAGGCAAAGTCGGAACAGCAAAGAAGGAAGCGCGCACGGCCCTGTGTCTTCATGGAGGACTGTGACTTTTAAAAGGATGCCACAGCCATCACAGAAGGGGAAGATGGTCGCCGAGAAAGGTAAGGAGCCGCCCTCTTACGCCGGAGTGGCATGGAAGCACAACAGAGTTAAGATGACTTATGCAGTCATCGATAATTGCTGTGCATCTGGTAGGATTTCAACAGATTGTCGGTTCCAGGTGAGACATTTGGTAAACGATCGAGTTATCGAACATGTATTGAACTATGAAGGGGGTCCACCCAAAGGAATTATGAGCTGTGAGTATAGAGAGGACATCTTCTGCTTTGCGTCAGCGGAATGTATTGATATTGTCAAAAAGCTCGTTGGAAGTATCCACACTCCCTGGGGCGCAAAGATCGACCTTGTGAGAAAGATAGAAATCCCACAGCTCACAAAGGCGGCGGTCTTCATCAAGGATGGAAGTCTTAAACAAGCAAAACCACGATTTGGCCGTGGTGAAATGGGAGGTTCTTCACAGGGAGGAGAAGAAGGAATGAACTCTTCTTGTGGTGGGCATTGATAAACTCTTCGTTACAAGTTTGGCTAAGACGAAAGGCATGATGTACTACGGGGCCATGGCCGTCTTCTTCAAGATTGGGAAGACAAGGATAGGCAAATATCCTCATATTGAAATAGAGGGCATTGGGAAAAGTACAGCTAATAAGCAGGGTTGTCGAGCTTGGTTAATGTGGTAATTGTATCATAGATGCGTTTGCGCTATTAATACGATTCAAATACAACATACCAACGCACGACCCTTGAAGCCATCACACCTATTGTGGTTGAAAAGTCTTCTAACCAAAAAGTCTTCTTTGGCTTTCCTTTTCCATTTGCATCTCCGATCATTGAGCTCGTCTCTAAAGAGAAACAACAAAAATTGTAAAATTTTTTTTCTATGGAAAAGTTTGTCTAGATTTTATTTTTATACAAAACTTTTTTTTACATTTTTAATTCTATGAAAAATTTTATATAAAAAATTATAACAAAATTTCTTACAATTAAAATTTTAACAAAATTGCCAACTCTGTTAAAAACAAGTAAAAAAGCATTAAGTTCGGCCGGGCCGAACTTTGGATAACCACCACCTCGGGTATATATGGGGTAAACCCCCCTGTCGTCACAATCCCGTGAAAATTGGATAACTTATGCACCCAAATTCGGCACGAACATTGAGTGGTCTAATAAAAATAAGTCACTGTTGAATTTTGTATTTCAAATTTCAACAAAATCGGGTAATAAATAAAGCTTTCATGAGCTTCAGACCCTTTACCAGCATATCGGTCTATATGACATCTATATCTTAATACCATCCGATCTTTACCATATTTGGATCGGATGGCGGGTGGCCTAAAACTACTCACTGTCTCAAATTTCAGCGAAATCGGATAAAAAAAAAGCTTTTATAGGCTTCATACCCTTTGTCGGGAGATCGGTCTGTATGGTAGCTATATTTAAATATAGTCCGATTGGAACCATATTTAGGTCAGATGTCGAGAGGCTTTAATTAGCCCACTGTTTCAAATTTCATCCAAATCGGGTAATAAATAAAGCATTTATGGGCGTCAGACCCTTTATCGGCAGATCGGTCTATATAGCAGCTATATCCTAATATGGTCCGATTTGGTCGGTCAAGAACTTAACCGGTCAAGAACTGCACCAAGACGTATCTGTGCCAAATTTCAGCTTAATATCTCAATTTTGTAGACTGTAGAGTGATTACAACAGACGGACGGACAGACACACGGGCATAGTTAAATCGTCTTAGAATTTTAAGAAAAAATTTTAAGAAAATCCGAAATTGTAGGGTCGGAAATTGATATTTTGATGTGTTGCAAACGGAATGACTAAATGAATATACCCCCTATCCTGCGGTGGTGGGTATAAAAAATGGCTTTTAATTCCTTTGGCAGTTTTGGAGGCAATGTGTGTGTATGTAGAAACATTTTTTTACCATGTTTTTTAGTTGCGACTATTCAAGATTCGTCCCTTTAATCGTTACTTCTCTTCTCCAAATTCCCCTTATTTATGTCTTACCTGAATGTGTTTGAACACCCTCCCACCAACCCTTACTCACCCCACCATCATCATTTCGCACACACTCCAATTTTCACGTATTAACAATTTCCATTTACAGTCATTTTCAAATGCTGACAAATGTTGAACAAATCGAGAATCGCTAACAAATGATTTTACGTTTTGCATTGTTTATTGGACACCAAGCGATTGTGTGGCGACAAATTTTTGTGGTCCTCTACACAGTCTTGTGACTTAATCGTGTTGATTTGCTGGCAAGAGGAAAGAAATCAACAAAGAAAGCACGCACACACACACGCACAACCGATAGGATATCGAAACAATAAAACTCCATATAATGCAGAAAAATCCCCAAGTGATAATGGCGATAGTGTGTGTGTGTGTGCGTGTGAGTGTGGACTTGAGATTGAGATTGAAAAAAAGAAATTGCGTAAAATTGCAAATTTGTATTGAAGCGACGTTTTATCGGCAGCCAACATCATCAATACAGTCATTATTTTCGCAACAAAAGAATAAGAAGTGTGTCTGTCACCAATGATTTGTTGTTGATTTAAAATAAAAATCCCACAAATGATTTGAATTGTTGGTTGAAAGAAGGAGGAATAACAGGAGAACAGGGGATGCAGAAGAGAAAATACGCAGTTTATACTTAGTTTTGGAAAAGTAAAAACTCAAAACTTGAAATTTAAAGAAACATTTTGTCGAATTTGGGAAAGTTTTTCTCAAAATTTGAGTTTTAAAGAAAATGTTGCTAAAATAAAAAATTTTCTCAAAATTTTACTTTCATATAAAATTTTGTCGAAAAGAAGAAAAAATATTTGAAAATTATTTTTCTTAGAAAATGCCAAAATTTGATTTTATTATAAAAATTAATCGAATCCTCATTTTCATAGACACGACGACTAGGTTAGGTTGAAAAGAGGTTGGGGATATCCATCCCCCCATGACACTACGGACATACACCTAAGCCAGTAGACTTAGGTTTAAAAGAGAGTTTTTATGCCCACCACCGAAGGATTCATTTTGTCATTCCGTTTGTAACACATCGAAATATTCATTTCCGTCCCTATAAAGTATATATATTCTTGATCAGCGTAAAAATCGAAGACGATCTGGACATGTCCGTCCGTCTGTCTTTCCGTCTGTTTGTTGAAATTACGCTACAGTCTTCAAAAACAGAGATATTGAGCTGAAACTTTGCACAGACTCTTTTTTTGTCTATAAGCAGGTTAAGTTCGAAGAAGGGCTATATCGGACTATATCTTGATATAGCCCCCATATAGGTCGATCCGCCGATTTAGGGTCTTAGGCCAATAAAAGCCACATTTATTATCCGATTTTGGTGAAATTCGGGACAGTGAGTTGTGTTAGACCCTTCGATATCCTTCGTCAATTTGGATCAGATTGGTCCAGTTTTGGATATAGCTGCCATATAGACCGATCCTCCGATTTTGGGTTTAAGGCTCATAAAAGCCACATTTATTATCCGATTTTGCTCAAATTTAGGATAGTGAGTTGTCTTAGGTCCTTCGACATCCTTCGTCAATTTGGCTCAGATCGGTCCAGATTTGGATATAGCTGTCATATAGACCGATCCTCCTATTTAGGGTCTTAGGCCCATAAAAGCCACATTTATTATCCGATTTTGCTGAAATTTAGGGCAGTGAGTTGTCTTAGGTCCTTCAGATCCCTCAGATCGGTCCAGTTTTGGATATAGCTGCCATATAGACCGATCCTCCGATTTAGGGTCTAAGGCTCATAAAAGCCACATTTATGGTCCGATTTTGCTGAAATTTGGGACAATGAGTTGTATTAGGCCCTTCGACATCATTTGTCAATTTGGCACAGATCGGTCTAGATTTGGATATAGCTGCCATATAGACCGATCCTCCGATTTAAGGTCTAAGGCCCATAAAAGCCACATTTATTATCCGATTTTTCTGAAATTCGGTATAGTGAGTTGTGTTAGGCCTTTCGACATCCTTCTTCAATTTCACTCAGATCGGTCCAGATTTGTATATAGCTGCCATATAGACGGATCTCTCGATGTAAAATTTTGGGCCCATAAAAGGTGCATTTATAATTCGAATTAACTGAATTTTGATACACTGACTTATGTTAGGCTTTTCGACATCCATGTTGTATATGGTTCAGATCGGTTTAGTTTTAGATATAGCTACCAATATTTTGTTATACACAATTGAACAGTGACTTGAACTTATTAGTATTTGGTCCAAATCGGATCATATTTCGATATAACTGCTATGGGACATAAGGTATGCAATTTTCACTGAATTTTGATGAAAGGTGGTTTACATATATACCCGAGGTGGTGGGTATCCAAATTCGGCCCGGCCGAACTTAACGCCTTACTACTTGTTTTTATTCAAAGGAAAATTTTAAAAAAAAAAATTGGAAATTATTATCTTCAAATATTTTTGCTGATAATTTAATTTTTTATAGAAAATTCTGTACCAATTACAAAAAATTTTGGCATTCAATTTGCATTTCGCTTTTTTCCCATTCTAACCCACTTTGCATTGGCTGATGGTGGTTGTTTTCAAAAAGGTGTGAATTTGTGGGTGTTATCAGAAGGCCAACACGTGTAGTGGAGTATTGACTTTTCCAAATTGATGCCGATTTCATATGAGGGATATTCTTTGATTTGCTCTATCGGTTTTCTTTGAATAATGTTACAAATTATTTTAAAATAAAGCTCAAGCTTGAAAAAACCAAGAGGATTAAAGAAACTGACATTCGATTTTGTATGCGATATTTACAAATGACAGTTAAAGACTTTTCATGCATTTTTCTTTTATCGACAATGAGTTATTCATTTTAAATTGGAAAGGAAGATGAAGCCCCATGAATCATAGAGTTTCGTTTCGTAACTTTGTAGATGAATCCTATAAATAAGATAGTAAAGTCTATAACGTCTATTTGGTATCAAATAATGTTTTGAGTTAGCAGAAAGCTGAAAACAGTACAGCGAAAGTTGCAAATGCAAATTGCATTGACTTTTTCAGCCCCTGGAAGGCTCATCCTTCATCCGATTTGATTGAAATTTGAAATTGTTGTGACTTTCAACAACTGTGCTAAGTACGGACCAAATCGGTCTATAACTTGATATAGCGCCCATATAAACCGATCCCCCGATTTGACTACTTGAGAACTTACAAGACACGACTTTTATCCGATTTGGCTGAAATTTTGCATATAGTGTTCTGTTATGACTTTAAACAACTGTGCCAAGTACGGTCCAAATAGTTCTAAAATCCCATATTTGAGCAGAACCCATGGTGGTGGGTTCCCAAGATTCGGCCTGGCCGAACTTAGCACGCTTTTACTTGTGTATTAAAGTAGAACCTGTATTTGTGCATTAAACGCTTATAACGTATCGTCAAAGTATATAGCTTCACACATTCCATCTTCTTCAACTACCGTAGCAAGCGTGTCAAGCCTTTCCCCTGTTTTTGCTCCTCCGTCTTCTGTTCTTTTGTCTCCCGAATGTATGCATTTACCCTAGGTTCAACCCATTCCCACATCACGACAAAATTGTTAATCCCGGAGGGGGTGTTTCCCTCAGAACCTCCAGAGCTGCCAAAGAGACTGTATCAGAGATTTATTTGGGAAAAACCGCACCACTGTTGTTTTAGGCCCCATAATCCTCACCTGACTTGTGTTGTCTTGTCATGATGAGTTTCCTGACGCTTTCAAGATTTTATTTCTGTAGAAGAACCTTGAGTTACATCTAGTAGAGAACGGTTCGGACGAAATGAGTAAAGTCGTGATGTGGTTGGAGATAGTCCTCTGAACACAGTCCATCCTTTCAACCTCCTAGCACAGCCCATCCTTTCATCTTCTGTTTAGCGACCCTTCATTAAAAATATTTCAAGCATTATTTCTTATGCAAAACTTTAAAATTGCATCTTCTCTTTTCAAGACATGAACTAAATTCTCTTCCACGATTTGTTTAAACATTTAAATCTCAATTGTTGTTGGTTGTTCAAAATAAAATCCCTGTTTGGCATAAACAATCCTCTTACGACAGTCTAAGACTTACTACTCAAACGTAATGCACTTTGTCGTCTTTGGTCTACCATCAAGTATTCATATGTTGTAAGTTTAAGTTTTGAAGGGGGAGGGGGGGAGGTAAAAAACAAAACATTAATAAAGTTTTCCATTTATTGTCTGGTAGTTTTGGAGTGTTTTGTAATGTGGTTGCCAATATTGACATTTCAATATGTGAGTGTATGACTTGGAAAACGGTGGAAGTCAATATAGACAAGTCAGGGGCGTACAAGAACGAAATGGTTAAGAATGTGATTAAGTTTTTTTTATTTATTTTTTAACAAATTTATTTTAGAAACCTTGAGAGAAGCGTTAAATGTGAAATGTGAAAAAAACAAAAATAGCTCACTGAACGAACCGAATAATGACCGAAATATTGAATGAACTGAACTTGTGAACGAACTGAACTAGTGAACGAACTGAACTAGTGAATGAATTAAACTAAAAACGAACTGAATTAGTAAACGAACTGAACTAATGAACGAACTGAACTAGTGAAGGATCTGAACTAGTGAAGGAACTGAACTAGCGAACGAACTGAACTAGTGAATGAACTAAACTGGAAACGAACTAAACTAATAAACGAACTGAACTAGTGAATGAACTAAACTAGAAACGAACTAAACTAATAAACGAACTGAACTAGTGAACCAACTGAACTAGTAAAAGAACTGTGCTAGTGAATGAACTGATCTATTTAACGTACTGAATCAATGAACGAAATGAGCTAATGATCGAACTGTGCTAGTGAACGAACTCAGCAAGTGAATGAAATGATCTAATAGTTAACGAACTGAATTAATGAACGAACTCAACAAGTGAACGAACTGAACTAGCGAACGAACTGAGCTAATGATCGAACTGAACTAGTGAACGAACTCTGCAAGTGAACAAACTGAACTAGTGAACGAACTCTGCAATTGAACGAACTGAAGTAGTGAACGAACTGAACTAGACGAACTCTGCTAGTGTACGAACTGATCTATTGAACGAACTGAGTTAGTGAACTAACTGAGCTAATGATCGAACTGAACTATTGAATGAACTCTGCAAGTAAACGAACTGAATTAGTGAACGAACTGAACAAATAAACGAACTGAGCTAATAAACGAACTGAGCTAGTGAACAAACTCTGCAAGTAAACGAATTAGCCTAATGAACGAACTCAACTAATGAACGAACTGAACTAGTGAACGAATTGAACTAGTGAACGAATTGAACTAGTGAACGAATCGAACTAGTGAACGAATTGAACTAGTGAACGGATTGAATTAGTAAACGAACTGAACTAATAAACGAACTGAACTATTGAACGAACTCTGCAAGTGAAAGAACTGAACTTGTGAACGAACTAGACGAACTCTACTAGTTAACGAACTGATCTATTGCACGATTTGAATTAGTGAACGAACTGAAGTAATGATCGAACAGTATTGAACGAACTCTGCGAATGAACGAACTGATTTATCGAACGTACTGAATTAGTGAACGAATTGAACTAGTGAACGAATCGCACTGAACAAATAAACGAACTGATCTATTGAACGAACTCTGAAAGTAAACGAACTGAACTAGTGAAACAACTGAACTAGTAAACGAACTGGACGAAATCTGCTAGTGAACAAACTGATCTATTAAACGAACTGAATTAGTGAACGATCTGAACTAATGATCGAACTGAACTATTGAACGAAATCTGCAAGTGAACGAACTGAACTAGTAACCGAACTGAACTAGTAAACGAACTGGATTAATAAACGCACAGAACTAGTAAACGAACTGAATTAATAAACGCACTGAACTAGTAAACCAACTAAACTAATGAATGAACTGAATTAGTGAAACAAATGAACTAGTTCAATGAGTTAAAGTAACCGTATTTTTTACTGAATAAGAATCTTATATCTAATTTTCATAAAAATTATCCAGAACCAACTGATCTAGTGAACCAACTGATGTAGTGAACCAGCGGAATTAGTGAAATGAACTAGTTCAATGCGCTAAGGTAACCGTCCTCTTTACTGAATAAGAATCTTAAATCTATTATACTCATTAACCAGAATGTTCTTTTGCCTTTCGTGTCGTGACTATAAACCTACTCCCAAATTGAGGCAACATCAGCATTTTTTTTGTATCCCCCCATTTTGCTGACTCTGTCCTATTGCATTGCAAAAATAGAATTTTGTCATGACATTCATTTCTCCAACCACAAAGCGACACATTTTGTACGTGACGTCTGACATTCGTTTACTTATCAAACAAAAACATCGACATTGTCATCATCATCAACAGCGTTTTCCATTTCGTCTTTATAAAGTCTTTCTCACTGTTGCTCTTCAATGTCAGTTCTGCTGCAAAACTCTTCAAAAAGACTTTCCTTTGGCAAACAAACACAACTCGAAGACAAGTTGCGATTATTTTGTTCATTTCGGTTTTGGAACGGCAGTCAGCCCGAAAAAAGGATATTGTTTGTCTGTTTATTTTGGCAAAAAGGATTCACACAAGATACACGCGAGAGAGAGAGAGACACCAAAAAAACGGATACAATTTCATATAAAGCTGTTAGAAAAATTACAAATGGGTTTCTCTAGCCGGGGTAGCTAAGAACTTAATAACATTTCAATTTCAATGGGGAGTGATGGAGGAGACAAAAAAAAACTGAGCGACAAGTGACTTAAGCTCGAATGTACATTTGTTCAAGGGTTTAATTTTAAGATGGTTTTTTGTCTGTGATGGCCAGTGGCTAAAAAGAAATAAAGAAAGAAATGCAGGAACCTCGCAACGTTGTCTTTAGAGAAAATTTCATAAAACATTTCATTGAAGGGAAAATTTTACTTAAATTTAGTTTTTAATGAAAATTGCAATAAAATTTTGTTTTTAGGGTTAATTTCATTGAAATTTTGTCTTTAGGGAAAATTTCATTGAAATTTTGATTTTAGGGAAAATTTCATTGAAATTTTGTCTTTAGGGAAAATTTTACCGAAATTTTGTCTTTAGGGAAAATTTTACCGAAATTTTGTATTTAAGGAAAATTTCACTGAAATTTTGTCTTTAGGGAAAATTTCATTAAAAGTTCTCTTTAGGGAAAATTTCATTAAAAGTTCTCTTTAGGGAAAATTTCATTAAAAGTTCTCTTTAGGAAAATTTCACTAAAATTTTGTCCTTTAGGGGAAATTTCACTGAAATTTTGGCTTTAGGGTAAATTTCACCGAAATTTTGTCTTAAGGAAAATTTTACCAAAATTTTGTCTTTAGGGAAAATTTTATCGAAATTTTGTCTTTAAGGAAAATTTTATCAAAATTTTGTCTTTAAGGAAAATTTTACCGAAATTTTGTCTTTAAGGAAAATTTAACTAGTTTTGTCTTTAGGGAAAATTTTATTGAAATTTTGTCTTTAGGGAAAATTGCACTAAAATTTTGTCTTTAGGGAAAATTTTACCAAAATTCTGTCTTTAGGGAAAATTTTACCGAAATTTTGTTTTTAAGGAAAATTTTACCGAAATTTTGTCTTTAAGGAAAATTTTACCGAAATTTTGACTTTAAGGAAAATTTCACTCAAGTTTTGTCTTTAGGAAAAATTTTATTGAAATTTTGTTTTTAGGGAAAATTGTACTAAAATTTTGTCTTTAGGGAAATTTTCATTGAAATTTTGTCCTTAGAGAAAATTTCACTGAAATTTTGTCCTTAGGGAAAATTTCACTGAAATTTTGTCTTTAGGGAAAATTTCACCAAAATTTTGTCTTTAGGGAAAATTTCACTGAAATTTTGTCTTTAGGGAAAATTTTACTAAAATTTTGACTTTAGGGAAAATTTCACTGAAATTTTGGCTTTAGGGAAAATTTCACAGAAATTTTGTCTTTAGGGAAAATTTCACAGAAATTTTGTCTTTAGGGAAAATTTACAGAAATTTTGTCTTTAGGGAAAATTTTACAGAAATTTTGTCTTCAGGGAAAATTTCACTGAAATTTTGTCTTTAGGGAAAATTTCACCGAAATTTTGTCTTTAAGGAAAATTTCACCGAAATTTTGTCTTTAAGGAAAATTTCACTGAAATTTTGGCTTTAGGGAAAATTTCATTGAAATTTTGTCTTTTGGGAAAATTTCACCGAAATTTTGTCTTTAAGGAAAATTTAACTGAAATTTTGTCTTTAGAGAAAATTTCACTGAAATTTTGTCTTTAGAGAAAATTTCACTGAAATTTTGTCTTTAGAGAAAATTTCACTGAAATTTTGTCTTTAGAGAAAATTTCACTGAAATTTTGTCTTTAGGAAAAATTTCACTTAAATTTTGTCTTTAGGGAAAATTTCACTTAAATTTTGTCCTTTAGGGAAAATTTCACTGAAATTTTGTCCTTTAGGGAAAATTTCACTGAAATTTTGGCTTTGGGGAAAATTTCACTTAAATTTTGTCCTTTAGGGAAAATTTCAACTTACACTTAACCTAAAGGTCTCATAGCAAACATTGCCTTTAAACCTTTGCAGTAACAGTATGCCAACAAAGCAGTAACAGTATGCCATCAAATAAATATTATCATTGACTTTCATGGCGTTTGTTTAACCTGAACCTTATTGAATGTTCAAACACTTTGAATGGACTAATATTTGTTGCCACTCCCCATGCCTTTCAATGTGGCATAATTTTCTACGAATGTTTATCCCTTCTTTAAGACCCCAGCGCAATTTTAATCAATAGAAGTGTGTTTGTGATTATCACACCACCAAGCAAATGGAAGGACAGACAGATAAAATATTGATGTTGCCACCAATACACTGTCTGCATACCAAAATCCAATAAGTAAAGGTGTGTATCCTTCTGTCTGTCTGTTTGTCTGTCTGTCTATCTTGCTTAGGTTCATATTTAACTTTATGATTTTTTCACAGTCTTTTTGTGGCAAACTTACCCCTGATTATGGCTGTTAATGCCAATGATGCTGATGATATTGCCTTGCCCTCGATGATGGTGATGATGATTATGATTATGTCGTTTATTTGCTGTGTGGGCGGTGGCAACTTCGTTCATTTCTTTCATTGTGGAATGTTTTTTCATTCCCCTTTGCCAACTTTTTGTAACTTCCGTATCCGTTTTAATAAATTGTTACTTATGATTGCCTTCATTTGTAGCCAAAAGAAAATTTTAGCAAATCGTTTTGATCAATAAAGGAGAAAATGTGGAAAATGCTCGGTGTGTAATGCTGTTGATATGCTTGAGAAATTTTGTAATACCTTTTTGGGCTGAACAGAGCGGTAGAGGCAAAGGGCGATGTTGACTTTGTGGAGTGAATCTGTAATGTAGAAATGAAATAAAATACAATATAAAAATCAAGTAAAAACGTGTTAAGTTCAGTCGTGCTGAACTTTGGATTCCAAAAGGCTTCAATCAACTCAATATTTAAAATTTTAGCGAAATCAGAATATTATTTTTTCTTCTTTTATGGGCTTAAGACCCTAAGTCATCAGTTCGGTCTATATGACAGCTATATCTAAATATTGTCCGATCTGTACTATATTTGAGTCGAATATCGAGAGGCTTAAAGCAACTCATTGACTCAAATTTTAGCGAAATCGGATAATAATTGCGGCTTTTATGCGCTTAAGACCCTCAATCGGCAGATCGGTCTATATGGCAGCTATATCTAAATATTGCCCGATCTGGACCATATTCGGTTTGAATATCGGGGCCCCTAGTACAACTTTCTGTTTCAAATTCCAGCGGAATCCGACAAAAAATACTGCTTTAACAAGTTAAGACCCTAAATCGTCAGATCGGTCTGCATGGCAGCTATATGCAAGTATTGTCCATTCAAGACCTGCGTATAGAAGAAATACTAGTCTGTGCAAAATTTCAACTCAATATCTCAATTTTTAAAGACTGGAGCGTGATTACAATTGTCGGATAGACACAAGGACATCGTTAAATCGCCTTAGCATTTTAAGATCCGAAACATAAAGAGTGATTTTTTAAGAGCTATAGGAAAGTTAAAAAAAACACAAAACGTTCAGAAAAATACATGAAATCTTTATTTGAACAGATAGTAGTACGTACGGTCCATATAATTTAAATAATTATATGGACCGTACTAATTTGAAGATTATTTCATGCAAATGTTGACCGTGACTGAGCCTCAAATGGTCCATCCGCTTAGTCCAATTTTGGCATACTCTTTCCAATATTTCGGCCGGTATCTCACGAATAAATGATTTAATGTTGTCTTTTAATGCGTCAATCGAAGGGGTTTTGTCTGTAAAAACATGAGCTTCAACAAAGCCCCACAGAAAATAGTCTAAAGGCGTCAAATCGCACGATCTAGCCGGCCAATTGACCGGTCCCGAAAGTGAAGTAAAATGTTCACCGAACTCGCCTCTCAATAAGTTCATCGTCTTGACGAAACCACACGTCAAAAGAAAGTTGGAAATCATCTCACGTTGGCGCTCACCATTCACAGTTATTTTACGATTCTCATCATCTTTGAAGAAGTACGATCCAATGAAGTCACCAGCCCATAAACCGCACCAAACTGTGCCTTTTTCTGAATGCATTGGTGGCTCCTGCAATGCTTCTGGCTGATCTCCACTCCAAAGTTGGAAATTCTGTTTATTTACGTACCCATTGAGCCAAAAATGAGGTGGCGATCCGTGTCAAGCTCCTGTTGGTGAGCAAGCTCATTCCTGTCCAAAGGGCCGAACGCTACTCCGCATGGAGCTTCCAGTATCCGCAACCTGTGGACGCGCTCGGTATCTCGCAGCTAAGCTTCTTGTGACAGTAATGAACATTACACAGATTGGACCTCAATGTTCCTGCCTGTGCGGTGCTCAAAACTATTCCGTGCCGGGACTAAATGAATGTACCCCCTATCCCAGGGTGGTGGGTATAAAAATCACAAAGCAAAAGGGTAGGCTATGAGAGCTATCGTCGGCGAGCGAACCGATTGCCAATCTCACATATATGCCATTTGTTAAACTATTAAATGTAGTAGAAAAGATGCTCGGTGAGGAGGCGAAGCTATGATGGAAGTCTACACTAGGGTGCCAGATGGCTAAATCTCTCTGGCCTTGCATTGAACACCAAGGTATGGATGAACTCTTAACTTTGGACAAAAAATCACAGTACTGTGACAGCAGACATAATCGGGAACATGACTAGAGATGGGAGATGTGTAAATACCCAAAAGGTATTTACCTGGTAAATTTTGTAAATTGGGTAAATACCCGGGTACTAACCCATATGGGTATATATAAATGGGTATTTATAATTTTGCACATATCTTGGATATAAAAACATTTTCCAAAAATTTTTGATTATTTCGTATACTTTGTATATAAACCTGACCTTCTGATCTCAAAAAATCGATCGATCTCCAGACTTAAAGTCTTGATGCAATACATTGGCAATTTTTCATCTGATTTCGATAAAATTTGCCACATTGAGTTCTGGTAGACCCCTACCCATTTCTGTGAAGTGTGGTCCAGATCGGACTATATTTGGATATAGCTGGCTTACAGAACGCCCTCCCGATCTCCCGATATTGAAGCCATAAAAGATCCATTTATTACCCGATTTCGATGAAAATTGCCACAGTGAGTTCTGGAAGACCCTTATCCATTCCTGTCAAATGTGGTCAAGATAGGATTTGGAAATAACTTCCAATATAAACGGATTTCCTGATATAGTGTTTTGAGTATTATAAATACTCAAAAAAATATCCAAAAAAAGTTTTTTTTTTTGGGTATTTATCCAATATATACTCAAGCATTGGGTATTAACCCGGTAGAAACCCATCTCTACCCATGGCGGCTATGCAGGTTCTTCCCTGATCTATATAATCTACGAAAGTTTTCAGAGGACTCCACAAAATAGATCAACAGGATATGACAGAAGATTAGGGCTGCAGAGTCGAGAAATTTCGTCTCGACTCGGAGTCGAAATTTCTCAGACTTTCGGACTCAGACATCGGAGTCGACCCCGAGCACTTAATATTTAAATTTTTTTAAATATTTTTAAAAATTTGTTTAAAAAAAATACTATTATTCCCTAAGCCACTATGGTTTTATGAAAAACAAGTAAAAGTAAAACAAGTCAAAGCGGCCTAAGTTCGGCCGGGCTGCATCTTGGAAACCCACCACCGTGGATTCTGCTAAGTATGGGAACTATATGTAGTTATAGAGGGGATGGGACCGTACTTGACGCAGTTGTTGAGAGTCATAGCACAACACTATGTGCAAAATTTCAACCAAATCAGACAAAAATTATGGCTTCCATGGGTTCAAGAAGTCAAACCGGGAGATCGGTTTATATGGGAGCTATATCCAAATCTGAACTGATATGGCCCATTTGCAATCTCCAACGACCTACTTCAATATAAAGTATCTGTGCAAAATTTAAATCGGCTAGCTCTACGCGTTCAACCGCTATCGTGATTTCGACAATAGTTTAGTCATTCAGTTTGCAACTCCTCGAAATATTGATCTGTGACGCTATAAACATTCTAGATTTTCTAGACATTCTAAGTCGATCTGGCCATATCCGTTTGTCCGTCTGCACGTCCGACCGTCTGTCAATACTACTCTAACACAGATCTTCTTATTGATGTAGGTCGCTAGGGATTGCAAATGAGCTATACCGGTTCAGATTTGAATAAAGCTTCCACATAAAATGGTCATTTGATTTGACTTCCAGAAACCTCAATTTTTGTCCTATTTGACTGAAATTTTGCACCGAGAGTTCAATTTCGACTTCTAGCTACTATGGTTAGTACGGTTCAAACCGGTCTATAACCTGATATGACTCCCATATAAACCTATCTCACGATTTGATATATTGAGCCTCTGGAAGCCGCAAGGGCTCAAATTTTACACATAGTGGTTTATTATGACTTCAACCATCCAAGGAAAGTATGGACGTTTTTTCTATCTGCAGCTCTGCTCTTTTTCCGCATATTAAAACATGTCTACAATCATTTCACATTTGCAGCTAACCTTCTTCTATTTTCCACAACAATAAAAAAGTGATTTCATTTCTTCCATAATCATTGCAATTCATGTTGATTTTCACCTCCAACAGTAGGGATTCGCTCCTTTACATTTTTATGGATATCTAGTCCTTCCTACACTGCCAACACCAATTCCTCCTGTAAATCAACACATACATAGCTACTGCTACTAAAGCATATGACTAGCTGTATGAATGGTTGATTTTTTCTCTTTTTTGCTTTTCCATCCATCTTTACTTCACCAGAAGTCATTCTGGCTTTTGGCCCAGTATCCCGTAGTAGTCGATGTAATTGAAATTATTCCATAAGGAATTTTTATTGAATACAACGCTTTAGATTTGATCGGAATTTTAAAATTGGCAGAAACGATTTTATTTCTTCATCACCATTGCCTTTATCCTTATTATCATCATCATAGTCATCATCAAATGGCAGAGACCGCCAACGTGATGGCAGCGTAGAAGAATGTAGAAGCTGTGCTAAAATCGTAAAATCTGCAAATAGTTTGAAGAATGAATAAAAAACGAAATCACACGGCATTCAGAGATGATTGAGGCAAATAGAAGATTATGATTTCTTGTGGGTATTAAAAAATCAATCGTTTTTGCCATAACGAGGGAAGTGAAATTTTCAAATAGTTTTTCTTTTCTTTTGAGTATTGAAAGATAAATATCCATTGCTTAGGAAAATATAAAAGGGAAAAATTAAACGAGAAATTAAAAATTTAAAAAATGAATTAATAAGTACATGGATGCTAAGTTCGGCCGAGCCGAATCTTATATACCCTCCACCATGAATCGTATTGGTCAAGTTCTTTGTCCGATATCTCTTAATAGACAAACAAAGAATAATGGATAAAAATTGCTTTGCTATTGGAGATCCATATATCAGGTTATGGACCCATTCAGACCATACTTGGTCTGAATGTAAGGGACCATAGAAGAAGCCAAAATCGGATAAGTCATCCGCCCTATAGGGGCTCAAGAAGTAAAATTGGGAGATCAGCTAGTATGGTTATATGGGAGCTATATCAGATTAAGGACCTACTAAGACGATATCTAAAACGTATGTTTAAGATACTTGAAGAAGTCGTTGTACAAAATTTCAGCCATATCGGATTAAAAATAGCGCCCTCTAGAGGCTCAAGAAGTCAAGATCAGAGATCGGTTTATATGGCAGCTGCATCGGGTTATGAATCTATTCAAACCATACTTTACACATAGGTTGGAAGTCAAAACAAAATACTTGACGCAAAATTTTAACCATATCGGATAAGAATTGCGCCCTCTAGAGGCTCAAGAAGTATAATCGGGAGATCGGTTTATATGGGAGGTATATCAGGTTATATACCGATTTTGACCATACTTGGCGTAGAAGTAAAATCGGGAGACCGGCTTATATGGGAGCTATATCAGGTTAAGGAACGATTCAGACAATATTTAAGACGTATGGTTAAGATACTTGAAGAAGTCGTTGTACAAAATTTCAACCATATGGGATAAAAATAGCGCCCTCTAGAGGCTCAAGAAGTCAAGATCCGAGATCGGTTTATATGGGAGCTGCATCGGGTTATGAATCGATTCAAACCATACTTAACACATGTGTTGAAAGTCAAAACAAAAAACTTCATGCTAAATTTCAGCCATATCGGATAAAAATTGCGCCCTCTAGAGGCTCAAGAAGTATAATTGGGAGATTGGTTTATATGAGAGGTATATCAGGTTATGTACCGATTTTGACCATACTTAGTATAGTTGTTAGAAGTCACAACAGAACACCATACTCAAAGTTACAGACAAATCGCATAAGAATTAAGCCCTCTAAAAGCTCAAGAAATCAAGATCTAAGATTTACATGGCAGCTGTTTCAAATTTCATCGAAATCGGATCAAAATCGCTCCTTTTATTGTCTCAATACTCTATATTGGGAGATCGGTATATAAAGTAGCTATATCCAAATATGGTACTATCTGAGCGATAGAGCGGTATCAAAACGCAATGTGTCAAATTTCATCAAAATCTGATGAAAAATACGAATTTTATGAGCTCAATACCCTATATCTGCAGATATATGATCCGATCTGAACCACATTTCACAAAAATGGATAGGAGGTCACCGTAGCGCAGAGGTTAGCATGTCCGCCTATGACGCTGAACGCCTGGGTTCGAATCCTGGCGTGACCATCAGAAAAAAGTTTCAGCGTTGGTTTTCCCCTCCTAATGCTGGCAACATTTGTGAGGTACTAAGCCATGTAAAACTTCTCTCCGAGAGGTGTCGCACTGCGGCACGCCGTTCGGACTCGGCTATAAAAAGGAGGCCCCTTGTCATTGAGCTTAAACTTGAATCGGACTGAACTCATTGATATGTGAGAAGTTTGCTCCTGTTCCTTAGTGGAATGTTCATGGGCAAAATTTGCAAAAATTTACATTTGGATAGGGGTTTACCAAAACTCACAGTGGCAAATTTCATCGAAATCGGATGAAAAATGCTCCGGTAATGAGTTTAATACTCTATAGGGGAAGATCGGTCTATATGACAGCTATATTCCAATGTGGTCCAACCTGGACCACATTCAACAAATAGGTGTAGATGTCTACCAGAACTCAAGTTGCAAAATTTTCACCGAAATCTGGTAATAAATGGATCATTTATGACCTTAATAACCTAGATCGGGAGATCGGTCGGTCTGTAGGGGAGCTATATCGAACTAGGGTCCTATCTGGACCACACTTTACAGAAATGGCTAGGGATCTTCCAGAACATACTGTGGCAAATTTCATTGAAATGGGATGAAAAATGAGGAATTAATTGCCTCAACACTTTTAGTCGGGAGATTGGTCTATGTAGAACTATGGTCTGATTTTATGAGATCAGAAAGTCAGTTTTAGATACAAAGAATAAGAAATTATAAAAAAAATTTTCCAAAATGATTTCAATTACCACAATATCTGAAAATTTATAAATACTAACATAAATACCCAAGCATTGGGTATATACCCGGTAAAAACCCATCCCTATTTACTTCTTCGAAAGCTGGCTAAATCGACTTGGAATATCAAAACAATCAAGTATATATGTATTGGGTTGCCCAAAAAGTAATTGCGGGTTTTTTAAAAGAAAGTAAATGCATTTTTAATAAAACTTAGAATGAACTTTAATCAAATATACCTTTTTTACACTTTTTTTCTAAAGCAAGCTAAAAGTAACAGCTGATAACTGACAGAAGAAAGAATGCAATTACAGAGTCACAAGCTGTGAAAAAAATTGTCAACGCCGACTATATGAAAAATCCGCAATTACTTTTTGGGCAACCATACTTTGTTGGGTCGAAGATCAATATTTCGATGTGTTACAAGCGAAAAGGGGAATAGGTATGCCCCTTTCCTATAGTGTGGGTCATAAAAATTGCTAAGTTTGGTGTCTTTAAACTTGTCTGTAGATACACTGATGATGCAGAATGCAAAAGTCGTTCAAAGCCGTCGAGAAGAACTGAAAACATTTTAAAACCCATTTAGCATTGACTAACCCCTTTAATTTTAGTTTTTGCACAGTATCCCAAATATTTAAAATTTTTTCCCCTAATTTAAGAGATACTCTACACAGTAACGTTCGGTTGTTTTCTCAAATCGAATTTGATAAATTCTCAATAGTTGGTCACGTCAGTTCTGTTTCATAACTTTTTTTTCTTAAGTTTGTAATTTTTGTTAGTTTTCCTCTTTTTTGTATAAAAAATATTTTTACTCTTCCGGTCTAAAGCATATTTTCTTATTCCTACTTTGTAATCATAAGAAAACATTTTTCACATTTTTGATAAACAAGTACTCGTGTGTACGAAATAACAAGGAGAGAGTATAGACAAAATATGAAATAGTAAAAAACAAGTAAAAACGCATTTAGTTGGGCCAGGCCGAACTTTAAACACCTATCGCCATTACGTCAAAATCTGGTAAATATCTTTGAACCTATTGCAGCTATATCGGAATATCGTTCGATGTGGACCAAATTCGGTAGAACTTGTAGATCTAACAGAACTCATATTTCCAATTTCAAAGAAAATCGGGCAACGAATGTGGCTTTTATGGTTTCAAGAACGAACTTCGGGCGATCGGTATATAAAACAGCTACATATGTCCAAATATAGTCCGATGATCTAGATCATACTCGGCATGATTGTCGAGAGGACTAACACAACTCACTGTGGCAAATATCAGCGAAATCGGGAAACAAATGTGGTTTTTTACACCCAAGATCTTAAATCGGAACAAATGAAGCTTTTATGGACCTAAGACACTAAATTGGGAGATCGGTTATGTTTATTGTTGCAACCACATTTTTATGTGAAGGTGGCGATCCTCTTCAAGCATCTGTAGCTAAGCAAGCTCGTTGCGGTCCAAAGGATCGTTCGCCACGGGTACACCGTGGCCATTGGTTATTTATACTCGTCAATAACTCGCCTTGTCATATCGAGCATCATAGACACTCAGTATGTGTACAGGAACCGCTCGGCCTCTCACTTAGACTCTCCGCTCAATACCGCTGATTATCCGCGACTGCCATTTCAGCCACTTCCATTATCTGCAACCTTTGGATGGGCCCTGTAGCTCGCAGCTAAGCTTCTCATGACAGTTATGAACACCACACGGCTCGGTTCCGGCATGTGTGCTGCTCACAGGTATCCCATGCCGGGTATATGTGGCAGCTGTATCTAAATATAGTCCAATCTACAGCATACTCGGTATGGATGTCCAAGTGCCTAACACAACTCACTGGGCTAAATTTAAGCGAAACTGTCAACAAATGTGGCTTTATAGACCTAAGATCTTAAATCGGAAGATTGGTGTATATGGCAGCCATATCCAAATATAGCCCGAGCTGCACCATATTCGAGGCGGATGTTTAGAGATGCGTAACTGGCTGATCATCGCCCAGCTCAAACGGCTAAAGCTATAATCATGAGATTTCGTAGGCTGGATTGAGTGATAGTCGTACGTTTAAATACTAAAAAGTACCAAAAAGTACGAAATGGTACATATTTGCCCAGCGCGAACGGAAAGGGTTAGAATTATGTTCTTGGATTCAAATTAAAGAGCGTCTCGAAAAAATAAGATAAAAAATTTTGGAAAAAAATTTTGGAAAGTCGTACCGGAAGTAGAAGGAATAGTACGTTTAGTACCAGAATTGGTACTATTTGGTACTTTCTTTGTAGATTGAACTAGAGCTCTGAATTTTGGAACTTAGGTACACTATGGCAACCTTAATTGGATGACTATAAAATTTTTTTTATTTATGGAAATTTAAACATTAAGGTACTAAAAAGAGTACGAAAAAGGTACGAAATGGGTGAACTTTGTACAGGGCGGAAATTTGGCTTCAAATACATCTGGTGCAACAGGATGAGGGTGAAAAGAAAAAAATTAAAAAATAGTACCGGCAACGGGAGAAAACGTACATTTAGTACCACAATTGGTACTTTTTTCCGGAAGGAGCTAGAGGTCTGAAATTTGGCATGTAGGTACAACTAGGAAAAATATGATGGACGACTATGATATATCTAACTATAGACCGATCCTATTCATATAGGGAACGGATGTCAGAAAGCCTAATATAGGTGCTTGTATCAAATTTCAGCGTAATCGGGTAATAAATGCGCCTGTTATGGGTCGAAGACTCTAAATCGGGAGATCGGTCTATATGGCAGCTATATACAAATATAGAGCGATCTGATCCATATAGGGCACGAATGTCAAAAAGCCTAACATAGGTCACTATGCCAATTTTCAGCGAAATCGGATAATAAATGCGCCTTTTATGGGCTCAAGACCTTAGATCGGGAGATTGGTCTATATGGCAGCTAATCGAAATATTATAGGCCTAGGGATGTCATTTGAAGGGTCTTACACAGCCTATTGTGCAATATTTCAGCGAAATTGGGTAACAAATGCACCTTAAATGGCCACAAGAGCTTAAATCGGGAGATCGGTATATATGGCAGCTATATCCAAACACAGACCGATCTGATCCATGTAGGGAACGGATGTCGGCAAGCTTAACATAGATCCTTGTGTCAAATTTTAGCGAAATCGGTTAGTAAATGCGCCTTTTTTGGGCCGAAGACTCTAAATCGGGAGATCAGTCTAAATGGCAGCTATATACAAATATAGCCCGATCATGACCATACTCGGTACGAATATTGAGGAGCCTTATGCAGAACATTGTGTCAAATTTTAGTCGGATAATAAATATGGCTTTACTGACCTTAAAACTTTACATCGGAAGATTGGTCAACATGGAAGCTATATCAAGATATAGTCCGATATAGCCCATCTTCGAGATGAACCGATTTCTATGAAATTCACCAGTCATGTCAAAAGTCAAGAGAAAATCCTTTCTGCCAAATTTCGAAAGAATCGGTTAAAACATGACAATTTTACTACATCATTACTGCAAATCGGACGAATATATAACATGCGCATTTAGTACCCGATTTCGCTGAAATTTGACACAAGCACCTATGTTAGGCTTTCTGGCATCCGTTCCCTATATGGTTAAGATCGTTCTATAGTTAGATATAGGTGCCATATATACAGATCTCCCGATCATAGTCAACCATCATATATTTCCTAGTTGTACCTACATGCCAAATTTCAGACCTCTAGCTCCTTCTGTAAAAAGGTACCAATTGCGGTACTAAATGTACGTTTTCTTCCGTCGCCGGTACTATTTTTTAAATTTTTTCTTTTCACCCTCATCCTGTTGCACCAGATGTATTTGAAGTCAAATTTCCGCCCTGTACAAAGTTCACCCATTTCGTACCTTTTTCGTACTCTTTTTAATAACTTAATGTTTAAATTTCAAAAAAAAAAAATATAGTCATCTAATTAAGGTTGCCATAGTGTACCTACGTTCCAAAATTCAGAACTCTAATTCAATTTACAAAGAAAGTACCAAATAGTACCAATTGCGGTACTAAACGTACTATTCCGTCCACTTCCGGTACGATTTTCCAAAATTTTTTTTTACCAAATTTTTTATCTTATTTTTTCGAGACGCTCTTTAATTTGGAAGTGTGTGTCTTCTGTTTGTGATGGCACGTAGCTGAACATTGATCGCTAGACCGTTATTAGTGTTTGCAGATCTGCTCAGTGGGCATCCGTCACACTATTGTTCTCTTTAATTTGGACCCAAGAACCTAAATCTAGCCCTTTCCGTTCGCGCTGACCTATGTACCATTTCGTACTTTTTGGTACTTTTTAGTACCTATATGGGAGATATACCCAAATCTGAACCGATTTTTTCCAATTTAAATAGGCTTCGTCTCTACGCCAAAAAAATGTATGGTGGGAGGCCACCGTAGCGCAGAGGTTAGCATGTCCGCCTATGACGCTGAACGCCTGGGTTCGAATCCTGGCGAGACCATCAGAAAAAAATTTCAGCGGAGGTTTTCCCCTCCTAATGCTGGCAACATTTATGAGGTACTAAGCCTTCTAAAACTTTTCTCCAAAGAGGTGTCACACAGCGGCACACCGTTCGCACTCGGCTATAAAAAGGAGGCTTCTTATCATTGAGCTTAAACTTGAATCGGACTGCACTCAGTGATATGTGAGAAGTTTGCCCTTGTTCCTTAATGGAATGTTCATGGGCAAAATTTCCAAATTTTCAATTTAAAGACAATCGGATGAAAATTGCGACCTGAAGTTTGTACAAAAATTAACATGGACAGACGGACAGAGCTAAATCGAATCAGATAGTGATTCTGAGTTGATCGTGTACTTATCGATGGGTCTACCTCTCTTCCTTCTGGGTGTAACAAACAAATGCACTAAGTATAGATATAATACCCGGTATAATGAATATACCCCCATCCTTCGGTGGGGGTTCGACTTGCTTTCTATAAAAATTAATTTTTTTTAAACTTTCTATAGAAATAATTCTTGTTTTTTTCATTTTTCAAGTTTTTTGCCTGTTAGGGAGAAGATTATTAAATTTTACAATTTTTGTTTGTTTCTCTTTCGAGACGAGCTCATTGATCGGAGATGCAAATGGAAAAGGAAAGCCAAAGATAGCAACACACACCAACCACTATGGGACGTGTTTCGTCTTTGGTTAGAAGACTTTTTAACAATATTAGGTGTGATGGCTTCAAGGGCCGTGCCTTGGTATGTTGTATTTGAATATAAACGTTGTATAATACCGAAAACGCATAGAATTACCATATTAACCACGCTCGACAGCCCTGTCTATTAGCTGTACTTTTTCCCAATGCATGTACTTTTGTGTAATGACAGACATTCTGTCTGTGGCAAATTACACTTCTTCCGTACTGCACATGATTTTGTGCATCTGCTGGAAGTTGTATTAATGGCTTCCAACGCACGGCCCTTGAAGCCATCACACCTTATATGGTTGAAAAGTCTTCTAACCAAAGACGAAACGAGTCCCATAGTGGTTGGTGTGTGTTGCTATCTTTGGCTTTACTTTTCCATTTGCATCTCCGATCATTGAGCTCGTCTCGAAAGACAAACAAACAAAAACAGAAATAAAATTTTATACAATCGGATATTTTCTGAATGCAGGCCATAGAGTTCTCTCTTTCTATTACAAATAGAAAAACAAAAACCCCCATTTTTAAAATTAGGCAACAAATTTTGAAAAAAATTCTAGTTTAACGATTGTAAAATCCCTATCGAGGAGAATTCAGATCTCATGCGAATAAAAATTCCACATATTCCACATTTCTTAACAATGTTTTTTGGATTAATTTTTACAAAAATCAAATTTTTTGCCTAGAGTAGCAGTATGCCACAGTAAACATACGTCGCCCTTTTTAAAAACGCACACAAAGTAGTTTTCAATATAAAATTTCTATGCTAAAATGAACGATATTCCAATTGGGTAGAAGTTATTCCATTTTCGTATTGCCATTATGAAAAACTGATACGTGATTGATGGAATATTTTCGCCACATACCAAGAGAAAAGCAGCAAGGATAAATGGATGGAAAGCAGAAGCACGCACATCGACAACCCTAAAATAAACTACAACGAATTCTGATTGAATATTTCTGATTCAGACGAGTTAATTTAAAAATTGTAAATTGAAAAAAATAAGGCCATAAGCGCATTTCGCTGAAAAGCAAAGAAGGAGTGGTGTTTCATTTCAAGCAACTCTCGACATACATGCAAATCATGGCAACATCATTGAATTATGTGTCAGACATTGGTACATGACAATCTCTCTTTTTCTCCCCCCCTCCCATGTAGGCCAAAACAGATATAAATCATTAATGAAATTTCTGTCTAAGGAACAAAAACACATCTCACCCATCATCATTATCATCGGCGTCATCGTGACAATCCTAAACCATAACTTCTAATATGTGAGTCTTAAAACAAAATAAACACACGAAAAAAAACATGGAAAAAATCTCAAAGCAAATCCTTAAACCCTCTCACAAACGAAGCAGGAATTGTGTTATCTGTGCGAAGATGTCATACAAAGGATATAGAAATTCGCGTTTGGATTGTTGTTTTTGTTTTATTTACAGCTCAACTGCCATAGTCACGCATTTTCCATTTATAAGCTTCGTCGGCGTATATCCTTGAATGGCAGCATATATCCTTCCCCTATTTACTCATACGTACGTGATTACCATATTCCTATTGCGATGCCACTCATTGTGGTGACAAGACACCCGCAGCAGCGGCAATCTGTTGATTGCTGATGTGGAACAAAAATCGTGGTTATTCAAATTAATCTGAAACAGTGGTCTAAGCTTCAAAATCAAGGAAATTTTAATCAAATGAAACGAAGGTTGAGTTCCCATATTGTTCAGGGGCTTGCCAAGAGGCGCCCAGAAAACCTAGGGCCTTAAAATTTTGCAAACGATATCAAAGAGATATCTCTATTCCGTCTCAAAATGGCATATTTTTTACTAGTTTTTTTCGATTTTCTCCCACTGTGCTTCAGGGGATATGGGTGTGGCCACTTCACTTTGGCGGCTTTCTTCGATATAGAAGGGGCTTTTAATAACATGAAGTTGGAGTCCATACATGGCGCTCTGGTCACCATGAAGGTCCCCTCTCATTAGGTAAACTGGATTGATACGATGCTGAAAAGCCGGATTATCAACTCATCACTGGCAGAGGGCTCGATAAGGAAGATTGTGATCAAAGAACTCCACTAGGAGGAGTTTAATCTCCTCTATTGTAGCTTTTGTTGATCAATTCTAAAATCTTTCGGTGCGGCAAGTGATAGCATGTGTAGGGCATGCGGGGAAGATGATGAGACGTTGGAGCATTCTCATTGCCCGCCTTTCGCTTCTAGCAGATACCGACACTTAGGTGGGGAAACTATACCAGACATGAACCAACTTAGGCGAGTGGAATGGAAAACAGTTAAGGATTTTGTAAGTAGCACGAAATTCCTAACTTAGATTTTCTTTTTCGTGGTTACTTTTGGGATTGTGGCCATTGAGTGAAGCTGACGTGACTTTATTTCGCTCCTCAAAGAGAAAAAAAAATATATCCGTATCTCGGAATAGGTACTACCAATTACGAACAAAAAATTTAAAACCTCTTGGAGTAGGCTAGAAATGGACTTCAAAGACCCAACATCTGCGGTGGTGGCGTCAGACCGTAGCGTGTTGTCCTCCCCTTCTATAGGTGTGGGTGCCTTGTCACCTGCAGTCGAGAGTTATGCTTCAAGCGCTCAACTAGTCGTCAGACTAATTTATGAAGAAGAGACGGATAAACCGGAGGGATGCACAGTTCGTCCCCAGCCTTTAAGTAAAGATGGTGTTTCTGATTCGGATTCAGACAGCGACTGTGTCAATGAAACAGTCATCGCAGCCAAATCGAGAGATGAGGGCATCGGTATGATGGAAGAAGTGAGCAATGGCTTTGCTAAGCTCACAAGCAGACCGAAAAAGCAATTCGGTGCACGACGAAGGAAACAGAGAAGTATATACCGGAAGCGTAAGCGGGCGAAAGTACAGGATGCTGAAAGGGATAGAACTGACATTCCAAGCACTTCTGCGGAAGCTGGCAAAAGAATCAGATCTGCCGAAGAGCATAACACTGCTAAAATGCTGAAGGAGAAAAAGAGCTCCCCGCTTTCGAGTACTCTGGGAAAACCAAGCCAGCCATCCCGCAATGGAGACTTCAGACAGTGTCCTGCGGAGGTAGACAAAGGAACAGGAGGCGAAGCTCGCACGGCCCCTGAGTTTTCATGGAGGACTGAGACTTCCTAAAGGAGGCCACAGTTATCACGGAAAGGGAATATGGTCGCTGAGAATGGTAAGGAGCCGGCCTCTTAGGCCAGAGTGGCAAGAAAGCACAACAGAGATGAGCTGACTTATGCAGTCATTAATGTCGGTTGGGCATGCGAATCGAGAGATCAGGGCATCGGGATGACGGCAGAAGTGAGCGATGGCTTTGCTAAGCTCACAAGCAGACCGAGAAAGCGATCCGGTGCACGACGAAGGAAACAAAGGAGTATGTGCCGGCAGCGCAATCGGGCGAAAGTGCAGGATGCTGAAAGGGATAGAACTGACATTCCAAGCACTTCTACGGAAGCTGGCAAAAGAATCAGATCTCCCGAAGAGCATAACACTGCTAAAATGCTGAAGGAGAAAAAGAGCTCCCCAATTTAAAGTACTCTGGGAAAACCAAGCCAGCCATCCCGCAATGAAGACTCCAGGCAGTGTCCGGCGGAGGTAGACAAAGTTGGAACAGGAACGAAGGAAGCGCGCACGGCCCCTAAGTCTTCATGGAGGACTGTGACTTCCTAAAGGAGGCCACAGCCATCACGGAAAGGGAATATGACAAGAAAGCACAACAGAGATGAGCTGACTTATGCATGCGGTTGGATTCCACCAGATCATCGGTCCCAAGTGGAGGATCTGGTTAACGGTGGAGCATACCTGACATCACTTTATCTGCCTTTCGACTCTCGGACACCGCCACCCACGTCGGAGCTGCAACGGCTGGTGAGGAAAGCAAAACAGACAGGAAACGAGGTACTAATAGGGTGCGATGCAAACTCTCACCACATTTCGTTGGGTAGTACTAACACTAAAAACGGGGCCAAACCCTGGCAGAGTTCTTGAATACTAACGACCTAATAACACCTAGTATTGGTAACACCGCTACCTTTGTTAATAGCATTAGGGAGGAGGTATTAAATGTGACGGAGATATGTTCGGAAAGTCTAATCGATGAGGTTCAGAATTGGAGGGTCTCCATGGAACACTCTTTCTCTGACCATCGCTACATTAGGTTTAAAATAACCGATAAGCTTCCGGAATAAGTTGATAACCAACTGGACAAAATTCGGAAGACTACTCAGTAGAAGACTTGGGAAAGATAATTTAGATTGCCCAAGCATACAAGAGATTGTCAACAGCATTACGACTGCACTGGTGGGGTCCTTCGAAGACAGTTGTCCTCTTCGGGAAAGGAAATCAGCCCAAGAAAAACCCTGGATGACCGGGGAGATTCGTAGTATTGGGAAATAGGTCCGCAGACTTTTTAACCGAGAACGTCGTAAAAAGGCGGAAGTTTATTGGGATGTGTATTACACACGGCTCTAGGAATACAATAAGATTACCAAAGCGGCAAAACGTGCTCCTTGGAAGCTTTTCTGCGTACAGGTCGATAGCGTTAATGACGCCGCCAAGATAAAACAGCTTCTCTCAAAACCCCACGTCCAAACTGAAACTTTAATAGACGACATGGGAGTGAGAGCAGAGACGACGGAGGACATGTTGAGGCTTCTGATGAAATCCCATTTCCCACAGGATACGAAGGAGACACGGAGACAGAGGAATCTTGGAATAATGACGTTGATCGAAGTTTCATAATAACGGAATTTATGGTGAGGTAATCCTTGAGGAGCTTCAAACCATTTAAGTCACCCGGACCTGATGAAATATTTCCGGCGTTACTGCAGGACAAGGCAGATTATCTGGCACCTCGTCTGGTCAAAATTTTCACAGTGTGCCTAGGACTTGCGTATACTCCGAAAGCATGGCTGGAGGCACGTGTAGTGTTTATACCCAAGCCCGGCAAGGCAAGTTATGCGACACCAAAGGTCCTTTCTACCCAAAACAATGGAACGTATTGTGGACACCATGATAAAGAGTATGACATCCAGCGAACTGCTCAAATACAAACAGCATGCCTATGTCAAGGGAAGGTCGGTGGAGACTGCCCTGCACGAGGTTTTGCATAAAATAGAAGAATCCTTCGATGCCGAAACCTACACCCTGGCGCTATGCATTGACATCGAGGGGGCTTTTAACAATGTGCGGACCGATACACTGATCGAATGATTACACCAGTACCGAGTGGACCGGGTCCTTAGAGACTGGATAAACCATATGCAAAGGACCAGGTGGATAAAATGTGTGTCCCATGGCATAAATATAAGGGAGAAAGTGGCACAGGGCGCGACACAGGGGGGTATTTTATTGCCACTCCTATTGATGACCACCATACATGACCTATTACTGATGCTCACTGAGGAGGGATTTGAACCCAACTGCTATGCAGACGATGTTATAATACTTCTAAGGGGTAAGGATCCGAACGAGCTATGCAGACGAAAGGGTCTTGCATATGGCATATGACTGGACTAGACCCAGAGGTCTCCATGTTGACCCAGAGAAGACTGAAATATGCCTGTTCACGAAAAAGACGAAAGTGAGCCAATTTGACGCACCACTTTTCCTCAATAAGACAATTTCGATATCTGACAAGGTCAAATACTTAGGTGTGATCTTGGACAGGAAACTGAATTGGAAGGGCCACATTCAGGAGCGTACTGAAAAGGCTCACAGATGTTGGGCACTATGTAGACGGGCCGTTGCCTCGAAATGGGGCTTGACTCGAGGACAGTCCACTGGCTCTGCAGGAGCGTGATTAGACCAATACTTACTTACGCCTCAGTAGTTTGGTGGACTGCTATGGAGAAAAAGTGCAACATAAGGACCATAAAACAGGTTCAGAGAACATGTTGTCTTGGCATAGGCGGAGCGATGAGGAACACGCCCACTAGGGCACTGGAGACTATTCTAGATATCCGACCCATAGACATACAGATTAAATGTGAGGCAGCCACTGCGGCTATGAGACTTAAGGCGATGGGAGAATGGATTGAGGATGGGAGCAGCTCATACCATCGCGGTATAATCGAGGCGACGATAGGAAACCTGGAAGGATGGGAAGAGGTTTCCGATCGGATACCTGAATTGAACCTTGAAGTTGAATGTGAGGCACTGCTGGCATCGGCACAGTCTTGGATTGACGGAACCCTAGTATTGCCATCTGGAAGATCATGTTGCACGGATGGATCAAAGCCAGAGGGCAGAGTGGGCCTGGAGGTATACATTGAGAACCCAGGGACTGTTTTGGATTGCCTGACCATAATACGGTCCTGCAGGCGGAGATCCGGACGATCACGGAATGCTTGAAGTAGAAATACAGATTAAGTGTGAGGCAGCCAATGAGGCTATGAGACTCAAGGCGATGTGAAAATGAATTGAGGATGGGAGCAGCTCATACCATCGCGGTATAATCGAGGCGACGATAGGAAACCTGGAAGAACGGGAATAGGTTTCCGATCGGATACCTGAGATGAACCTGGAAGTCAAGTGCGAGGCACTGCTGCCAGCGGCACAGTATTGCCATCTGGAAGATCATGTTACACGGATGGAACAAAGCTTAAGGACAGAGTGGGCCTGGGGGTTTACATTGAGAACCCAGGGACTGAGACTGCCTGACCATAATACGGTCCTGCAGGCGGGGATCCGGGTGATCACGGAATGCTTGAAGTGGTGTGGTGCTAACGTGAGGACGTCGAGTGTGAACATCTTTACCGACAGTAAAATTGCCATAAGGCAGTCCGAGTTAAGGGAGTGGGCAATGAATGCGCATGCAACATTGTGGAACAGCAAAACGGTCGGTAGGACGGCGAAAATCCTATGGGGGGATCCAGATCGTGAGAAGGCGAGGCTATTACTGAAAGGAAGCAAGAAGGAGGTCAGTATAGCTATTGGTATCATAACGGGATACATAGGATTACGAGCTCACTTATGTAAAATCGGTGCGGCAAGTGATAGCATGTGTAGGGCATGCGGGGAAGATGATGAGACGTTGGAGCATTTCCTTTGTCATTGCCCGGCTTTTGCGTCTTACAGATACCGGCACTTAGGTGGGGACACAATACCAGATATGAACCAACTTAGCGAAGTGGTAAAGGGTGATTTTTTTGAGGTTAGGATTTTCATGCATTAGTATTTGACAGATCACGTGGGATTTCAGACATGGTGTCAAAGAGAAAGATGCTCAGTATGCTTTGACATTTCATCATGAATAGACTTACTAACGAGCAACGCTTGAAAATCATTGAATTTTATTACCAAAATCAGTGTTCGGTTCGAAATGTGTTCAAATTTTGACAAATTTTGTTCAGCGATGAGGCTCATTTCTGGTTGAATGGCTACGTAAATAAGCAAAATTGCCGCATTTGGAGTGAAGAGCAACCAGAAGCCGTTCAAGAACTGCCCATGCATCCCGAAAAATGCACTGTTTGGTGTGGTTTGTACGCTGGTGGAATCATTGGACCGTATTTTTTCAAAGATGCTGTTGGACGCAACGTTACGGTGAATGAACACATTTCGAACCGAACACTGATTTTGGTAATAAAATTCAATGATTTGCAAGCGTTGCTCGTTAGTAAGTCTATTCATGATGAAATGTCAAAGCATACTGAGCATCTTTCTCTTTGACACCATGTCTGAAATCCCACGTGATCTGTCAAATACTAATGCATGAAAATCCTAACCTCAAAAAAATCACCCTTTATTATAAACAATTAAGGATTTTGTAAGTAGCACGGAATTCCTAACTTCAAATTTTCTAGAGGTTACTTTATAGTTTTTAGAGCGCACAACAAGCCGATTATTGGCTTAGGTGTATGTCCATAGTGGCATGGGACGGATTAATATCGGCACCCTCTTTTCAACCTAACCTAACCTACTGTTCACTAATAATGAACTGCTTGAGTAATTTTTTCATACTAATTTTATTTTAAAACATTTTCTATAAGTACAGCAAATGAAAATCTTAAAACTAGTCTAGAACGAGATACCAACGCGGTGTTATCTCGTTCGTCCTTACCTTCTAAATTTATGACCAACCTAAATGCACTTACGCACACATATGGTTGCCACACGCACAAGCATTTAGGGTAATATTTTTATTGCGATCCTAAGTAAACATATACCGCTGCGTTTTATTAGGGTCTACTTAGGAAAGAAGATCATGAAACACAAAGACACACAAGGCAATGATAACAGAGACCTCCCTAAGACAACCATATGTACTTAACATACACTATGTCCTGTGGATAATGGCCAAAGTGCCCTTCATGTACGTTCTAGGGACATAATCCGCGGAATATCAACGACTGTGATATTCCATCTTCAAAGCATTTGCTTGAACACCTACTTTTTTTTTATTTAGAGCGCATAACAAGCCGATTACTAGCTTAGGTGTAGGTCCATAGTGGCATGGGGCGGATTAATATCTGCACGCTCTTTTCAACCTAACCTAAATTTGAGGAAAAGTTTGTTTTAGAAATAAATTTTTACAAAATTTTCTATTAATGATCTAATTTTAAGAATATGATTAATTTCAATCAATACGAATACAATTTCGACAAAATTTTTGGTTAAAACCAAAATGTTCAAAAACTTTATATAAAAGTCAAATTTCGACGAAATTTTTTAAGAACTAAATTTTTACAAAACTTAAGTTTTTCTTTTTTTATTTTTACGAAAAATAATTTTTACACAATTTTCTATTTAAATCAATTTTTATATATGAATGTAACGCAACGATAAACACTGTGCCGCATGATGGTTATCATGACAAATCATACCCGGAAGGAAATGCACTCTAATTCATACAAGACAACAACAACATATCTAACACATTTCCATTTTCACACAGCCGTAAAACAGACGACATGTTCATTTATAAATACACACACAAACACACGAGCATACAAAGGACAGCATGTAAAGGGTGATTTTTTTGAGGTTAGGATTTTCATGCATTAGTATTTGACAGATCACGTGGGATTTCAGACATGGTGTCAAAGAGAAAGATGCTCAGTATGCTTTGACATTTCATCATGAATAGACTTACTAACGAGCAACGCTTGCAAATCATTGAATTTTATTACCAAAATCAGTGTTCGGTTCGAAATGTGTTCATTCACCGTAACGTTGCGTCCAACAGCATCTTTGAAAAAATACGGTCCAATGATTCCACCAGCGTACAAACCACACCAAACAGTGCATTTTTCGGGATGCATGGGCAGTTCTTGAACGGCTTCTGGTTGCTCTTCACTCCAAATGCGGCAATTTTGCTTATTTACGTAGCCATTCAACCAGAAATGAGCCTCATCGCTGAACAAAATTTGTCAAAATTTGAACACATTTCGAACCGAACACTGATTTTGGTAATAAAATTCAATGATTTGCAAGCGTTGCTCGTTAGTAAGTCTATTCATGATGAAATGTCAAAGCATACTGAGCATCTTTCTCTTTGACACCATGTCTGAAATCCCACGTGATCTGTCAAATACTAATGCATGAAAATCCTAACCTCAAAAAAATCACCCTTTATTAACATTATTAACAGTCGCCATACTTGAGTTACCTTTTTTTTAGAAAGTTTTTCCAACGTTAATTAAAACACTTTCATAGAAATTTAATTTAAAAGAAAAGTCTGATGGAAACCAAGCATAATACACAGGCTAAGAAAAGATCACACACACACACACACATAGACAAATCTATCTACTCATCTGGTATCCTTGAGCCTGTATCTCGCCATCATCAGCGTAATGGTTATTTAAATTATAAAAGAAGAGATTTTTGTCTTGGTTTAAACGATATGATATACCCCCAACAAGCCTTCATAACAACAACCCCTCAAAAGATCTGGGCAATTTTCCCGCATCATCCAAAAGTTTTCCTACCTTCTGACAGCTCTAACATTGGGTTTGTAGTTTTGCCACTTGGTGGTGTGTGTGTGTGTGTATTTTTTTTAATTCAATGAACACGACATAATAAGGACTTTATTTATGAGATATGGCCTTATAATTGCATCAGAGAGTATGTGTGGTATACAAGAGCAAGGGATGGGAGACAGGGGTAAAGTAGTGGAAAAAGCTTTTATTCCTTGGGGGTTATGTGTTTTCTCCTCCGATTGCACCCTTAAGTAATATGAAATGAAAATCTACCATGATTTGTTCCTCTTCTCATTCAAAGGTGTAATGCCTTAGGAGATGATTTTGAGATAAATGTCTGACGAGGATTATGATGATACAGCATATCCATGCATTTTTAAATCATTTATCAATTTTAGCAATTGCGTTCTCCGCAAAGCCCCCTTGTGAACCTGACATATATGATTGCATTAGAAAATGTTCCATTATAAATGATTAATAGATTTTTTGGTCATGACTTAAGTACGTGCATTTCTGAGGTTTTAAAAGATTCAATTTACACGTGTGCCAAAAGAAGGTTGAGATTTTTGTTAAATTAAAAAAATATAAATTACAAACATTTTCTTGAATAGTTTAAATTTTTTGTCAAAAGCGAATTTGCCTTAACCAAGGGATATTTATCAGGTGGCCGCATCAACCCAGCTGAGAGAATTTGATAGGTTGGGTTAGGTTAGTTTAGGTTGAAAAGAGTGTGAAGATATTAATCCGCCCCGTACCACTGTGGACATACACCTAAGCCAGTAATCGGCTTCTTGTAAGCTCTCAATACAAACAAAGTAACCTCGAAAAAGAAAATCTACAAAATCCTTTTTTTTCCATTCCACTCCCCTAAGTTGGTTCATATCTGGTATTGTGTCTATACCTAAGTACCGATGTCCTTTAGCCGCGAATGCTGTGCAATGACCTAGAAAATGCTCCAACTTCTCATCATTTTCACCACATGCCCACATGCTACCACTTGCCGCACCGATTTTACATAAGTGAGCTCGTAGTCCTATGTGTCCCGTCGAAATTTAATTTTCTTATAAAATTTCTTCAAAAATATTTCGTCGAAAATTTTGTTCAAATTTTATTTTTAAAGCGCGTTTGCTCTCGCCCTACGAAATCCGTAATAGTAGAGAGGAAACGGCCACCTACCATGATGACGATGTCGTTCGTGTAGACCGCTATAAATTATTGCATTTTACTCACAAAGAACAAGCAATGTATGGTTAAGTTAGGTTGAAACCAGTAAGGAAGGGCAAAAGACGAGCGGTGCCGACTGTATAATACCCTACACCTTCCCTATAAGTACAATGTGGGAGCTATATCCAATTCTGTACCATTTTTGATGAACTCCGGCGAACAAAAATATGTTCAAATTGTAAAACTATGGTTGACAAATGACAACATTATTGCAAATTACCCAAAATCTGACGAACATATATATGGGAGCTATAACCGATTTCCACGAAAATCACCAGTAATGTCGAGAGTCATTAGAAAATCCTTCCTGCCAAATTTCGAGAGAATCTGGTAACAAATGACCATTTTATTGCATTGTAACTGCAAATCGGACGTACATATATATGGGAGCTATATCCAAATCTGAACCGATTTTCACGAAAATCACCAGTAATGTCGAGAGTCATTAGAAAATCCTTCCTGCCAAATTTCGAGAGAATCAGGTAACAAATGACCATTTTATTGCAATATTACTGCACATCAGACGAACATATATATGGCAGCTATATCCAAATCTGAACCGATTTTTTTTTCAATTTCAATAAGCTTCGTCTCTAGGCCGAAAAACATGCCCATACCAAATTTGAAGACGATCGGATGAAAATTACGACCTGTAGTTTGTACACAAGTTAACATGGACAGAAAGACGGACAGACAGACAGACGGACATAGCTAAATCGAATCAGAAAGTGATTCTGAGTCGATCGGTATACTTATCAATGGGTCTATTTCTCTTCCTTTTGTGTGTTACAAACTAATTCACTAAGTTATAATTCCCTGTACTACAGTAGTGGTGTAGGGTATTAAAAGAAGGTACGGATATTAATCCGCCCTATGCCACCATAGACACGCCTTAGCCAGTAATCAACTTGATGTGCACTATAAATACTAAACAAGTAAGAGCGTGCTAAGTTCGGCCGGGCCGAATCTTATATACCCTCCACCATGGATCGCATTTCTGGAGTTCTGTGCGCGGTATCTCTTTTTAGGCAAACAAAGAATATTAAATAAGAACTGTTATGCTATTGGAGTTATATCAAGTTATAGTCCGATTCGGACCATAAATGAATGCCGAACATTGGTAGAAGTCATTGTGTAATATTTCAGTACATTCGGATAAGAATTGCGTCTTGTAGGGGCTCAATAAGCAAAATCGGAAGATAGGTTTATAAGGGAGCTGTATCAATTTCAAGAATTGCGCCCACTAGAGGCTTAAGAAGTCAAGATCCCAGATCGGTGTATATGGCAGCTATATCAAAACATGGACCGATTTGACCCATTTACAATCCCAACAGGCCTACACTAATAAGAAACATTTGTGCAAAATTTCAAGCGGCTAGCTTTACTCCTTCAAAGGTTAGCGTGCTTTCGACAGTCAGACGGACGGATGGACGGACGGACATTGCTAGATCGACTTTACCGATTTAAACCATATTTATCGCAGTTGTTGGGAGTCATACCTGAACACTTCATGCGAAATTTCAGCCAAATCGGATAAGAATTGCGCCCTCTAGTGGCTCAAGAAGTCAAAAGCCAAGATCGTTTTATATGGCAGCTATATCACGTTATGGACCGATTTGAACCATACTTCACACAGTTGAAGTCATAATAAACAACTTCATGCAAAATGTCAGCTAAATCGGATGAGAATTGCGCCCCCTATTGGCTCAATAAGTCGAGATCCAAGATCGGTTTGTGTGACAGCTATATCAGATTATGGACCAATTTAAACCTTATATAGCACAGTTGTTGGAAGTCATAACAAAACACTTCCTGCAAAATCTCAGCCAAATTTGAAGAGAATTCCGCCCCCTATTGGCTCAAGAAGTTAAGATTAAAGATCGGTTCATATGGCAGCTATATCAGGTTATGGACCGATTTGAACCATACTCAGAACAATTGTTGGAAGTCATAACAAAACACTTCCTGCAAAATTTCAGCGAAATCGGATAAGAATTAAGCTCTCTAGAGGCTTAAGAAGTCAAGATCCAAGATCGGTTTATATGGCAGCTATATCAAAACATGGACCGATTTGGCCCATATACAATCCCAACAGACCTACACTAATAGGAATTTCAAGCATCTAGCTTTACGCCTGGCGTGCTTTCGACAGACGGACGGACAGAAGGACGGACGGACATGGTATAGTGTCCCCACCTAAGTGCCGATATCTGTTGGACGCGAAAGCCGGGCAATGACAAAGAAAATGCACCAACGTCTCATCATCTTCCCCGCATGCCCTACACATGCTATCACTTGCCGCACCGATTTTACATAAGTGAGCTCGTGGTCCTATGTGTCCCGTCATGATACCAAAAGCTATACTGACCTCCTTCTTACTTCCTTTCAGTAATAGCCACGCCTTCCCACAATCTAGATCCCCCATAGAATTTTCGCCGTCCTACAGACCGTTTCGATGTTCCACAGGGTTACATACGCATTCATCGCCCACGTTCTTAGTCGTACTGCGTAGACCCGAAAGGCTTCGGATTAACCAAATTTATTGACGGCAGTCCTCTGCCCTTCACCGCCAAATCGTCTGTCCTTTCATTTTCCTCTTCCAAATGATGCGTATTTTGCCATCCTCAGAGAAGGCGTTAATCTCCTTCTTACACTGCAAGACTGTTCGTGACCTTACCGTCCTGGTTGATATTGCTCTTATGGCAATTTTACTGTCGGTAAAGATGTTCACACTCAACGTCCACGCGTTAGTACCACACCACCTCACGCATTCCGTAATCGCTCGGATCTCCGCCTGCAGGACCGTACAATGGTTAGGCAGTCTAAAACATATCTCAGTCTCTGGGTTTTCAATGTAGACCCCCAGGCCAACTCTGTCCTCTAGCTTTGATCCATCCGTGTAACATGATCTTCCAGATGGCAATACTAGGGTTCAGTCAATCCCAGACTGTGCCGATGGCAGCAGTGCCTCGCACTCGACCTCAAGATCCATCTATCCGATTGGAAATCTCTTTCCTTCCTTCCAGGTTTCCTATCGTCGCCTTGATTATACCGCGATGGTATGAGCTGCTCCCATGCTCAATCCGTTCTCCCATTGCCGTAAGTCTTATAGCCGCAGTGGCTGCCTCACACTTAATCTGTATGTAAATGGTTTAGATATCTAGAATAGTCTTCAGTGCCCTAGTGGGCGTGGTCCTCATCGCTCCGCCTATGCCAAGACAACATGTTCTCTGAACCTGTTGTATGGTCCTTATGTTGCACTTTTTCTCCATAGCAGTCCACCAAACTACTGAGGCGTAAGTAAGTATTGGTCTAATCACTCTCCTGTAGAGCCAGTGGACTGTCCTAGGATTCAGGCCCCATTTCGAGCCTACGGCCTGTCTACATAGTGCCCTACATCTGTGAGCCTTCTCAGTACGCTCCTGAATGTGACTCTTCCCATTCAGTTTCCTGTCCAAGATCACACCTAAGTATTTGACCTTGACAGATATCGAGATCGTCTTATTGAGGAAACGTGGTGCGTTAAATTGGCCCATCTTCGTCTTCCTTGTGAACAGGCATTTTTCAGTCTTCTCTGGGTCTAGCCCAGTCATATGCCATATGCAATACTCTTTCGGCCCTTCTGCATAGCTGGTTCGGATCCTTACCCCTTAGAAGTATTATAACATAGTCTGCGTAGCAGACGGGTTCAAATCCCCCCTCAGTCTGCATCCGTAATAGGTCATTTATGGTGGTCATCAATAGGAGTGGCGAAAAAATGCCCCCTGTGCCACTTTCTCCCTAATATTTATGCCATGGGACACACAATTTATCCACCTGTTCCTTAGCATATGGTATATGCAGTCTCTAAGGACCCGGTCCACCCGGTATTGGTCTAAGTATTCGATCAGTGTATCGGTCCGCACATTGTTAAAAGCCCCCTTGATATCAATGCATACCGCCAGTGTGTACGTTTTGGCATCGAAGGATTCTTCTATTTTATGCACAACGTCGTGAAGGAATGCTGTTTGTATTTGAGCAGTTCGCTGGATGACATACTCTTTATCATGGTTTCCACAATACGTTCCATGGTTTTGAGTAGAAAAGACGCAAGGCTTATGGGTCTGTAGGCCTTTGGTGTCGCATAACTTCTCTTGCCGGGTTTGGGTATAAACACCACATTTGGCTCCTGCCAGGCTTTCGGAGTATATGAAAGTCCTAGGCACGCTGTGAAAATTTTGGCCACACGAGGCGCCAGATAGTCTGCCTCTTTCTGCAGTAACGCCGAAAATATTTCATCAGGCCCGGGTGACTTAAATGGATTAAAGCTCCTCAAGGATTCCTTCATCATTAATTCCATTATTATAAACCTTCGATCAACTTCATTATTTCAAGATTGCTATGTCTCCGTGAATCCCTTCGTATCCTGTGGAAAATGGGTTTTCATCAAAAGCCTCAACATGTGCTCCTTTGTCTTTGCTCTCACTCTCATGTCGTCTACCAAAGTTTCAGTTTGGACATGGGTTTTTGAGAGAAACTTTTTTATCTCGGCTGCGTCTTTAACACTACCGAACTGTTCGCAGAAAAGCTTCCAGGAGGCATGTTTTGCCACTCTGGTAATCTCATTGTATTCCTTGAGCCGTGTGTAATACACATCCCAATAAACTTCCACCTTTTTACGACGTGCTCGGTTAAAAAGTCTGCGGACCTCTTTCCCAATATTGCGATCATCGCCCCGTTCATCCAGGGTATTTCTTGGGCAGATTTCCTTTCCCGAAGAGGACAACTATCTTCAAAGGACCCCACCCAGTGCAGTCGTAATCCTGTTGACATTTTCGTCAATGTCTTCTATGCTTGGACAATCTAAATTATCTTGCCCAAGTCTTCTTCTGAGTAGCCTTCCGAATTTTGTCCACTTGGTTTTCAACTTATTCCGGAAGCTTATCGGATTCGGCGCTGGCCGTGCTATTCTAAACCTAATGTAGCGATGGTCAGAGAAAGAGTGTTCCATGGAGACCCTCGAATTCTGAACCTAATCGAATAGATTTTTAGAACATATCGTCACATCTTATATCTCCTCCCTAAACCTATTAACAAAGGTAGCGGTGTTACCAATATTATTAGGTGTTATTAGGTCGATAGTATTCAAGAAGTCTGCCAGGGAAATGTGGTGAGAGTTCGCATCGCTCCCTTTTAGTACCTCGTTTCCTGTCGGTTTTGCTTTCCTCACCAGTCGTTGCAGCTACGACGTGGGTGGCGGTGTCGGAGAGTCGAAAGGCAGATAAAGTGATGCCAGATATGCTCTACCATCTCCCTGTCTCATCACTGTTGCATCCGACGTTGACAACTCTGGGGAAACTAAAATTTTTATGACAAATAACGCATGTCCTCGGCCGAGTACCAGTGTTAGCATAGAATAATTGGTAGTTGATATGGTTTAGTCCATGAACTTTGTTCCGGTTCGTCCATGGCTCCTGAATTAGGGCAATATGAATCTTACCCTTGCTGATTTTCTCCCTCATAGCGTGCGCAGCAGTTTCGCTCCGGTGTGGAGGTTTATCTGGATTACCTCAATCATTGGTCCTCCAGTAAATGGGCATCTCGGCAGTCGGTGATGATCTCATCGTCTGCTGCCTGTTCTTGAGACTACATTGACTTTTCTGTCACTGCACTGCCCTGATGTCATTGTTTTAGGTTCTTTGCCTAGTCTAGTCTTCCGACTTTTTATAAAGTCGGTAATGGTTCCATTGTCGGCTCCCTGTTCGTTAAGCTTTATTGGCAGCATACTATAGGCACTATAGCCACACACCATGATGAAAACGTCATCCTCGTAACCAACAAACTTTAACAGTCCTTTTCAAATAACCTGAGAATCCGACAGATATCCAAGAGCCAAAAGGGGATACACAACCCCTCCTTGTGGTGATTGAGCTCTAATCATAATCTTCCTATTTGAGTCGTTTGTTAGCATTCACTTGGTAGCTACCTACGGCTACAACAACCTTATGAAGACTATTTAAATCTGCCATCTTGGTGATTTTGTGGGTTCTTGTAGTTGTTGTAGCCACATTTTCATGTGGAGGTGGCAATCCTCATCAGGCGCCTGTAGGTAAGCAAACTCGTTCCGGTCCAAAGGACCGATCGCCGCGGGATCAGAATGGCCATGCGGCGCCAAAAGCCCGCCTTGTCATATCGAGCATCATTCCCGCTCGATACCGCTGATTATCCGCGACTGCCGTTGCAGGTACTCCGTATGGAGCATTCCACTATCCGAACCCTGTGGACGCGCCCGGTAGCTCGTTCCAGTCCAAAGGGCCGATCGCCGCGTGAACAGGATGACCATTGGTTATTTAAAGGCCCCAAAAACCCGCCTTGTCATATCGAGCATCATCCCCGCTCGATACCGCTGATTATCCGCGACTGCCGTTGGCGCATTCCACTATCCGCAACCTATGGACGCGCCCGGTATCTTGCGGCTAAGCTTCCCGTGGCAGCAATGAATGCCACACAGATCAGACCTCTGGAGCTAATTGGAATTTTGAACATTTTTAAAAATGTCCTGTTTACATATTTTGACATATCAAGTTACCAAAAAAGATGCTTTCTTGCAGCAATTCGCCGATGCGGCCACCTTATTAAATACGCCTTGGTTCCCATGTATGTATTGGGTTGCCCAAAAAGTAATTGCGGATTTTTTAAAAGAAAGTAAATGCTTTTTTAATAAATGTTAGAATGAATTTTAATCAAATATACTTTTTCTACACTTTTTTTCTAAAGCAAGCTAAAAGTAACAGCTGATAACTGACAGAAGAAAGAATGCAATTACAGAGTCACAAGCTGCGAAAAAATTTGTCAACGCCGACTATATGAAAAATCCGCAATTACTTTTTGGGCAACCCAATAAAAAGCTGTGGCCATTTCCCCACAAATACATAAAAGTTTTACACCAGATCCATGCAAATAACATTTTGCATATCAATTTTACTTTTATGGATTAATAAAAACGTGAAAAACACACCCCTCCCCAAGGCAACGATTACGTATCGTAATATGGTTTCATAAACAGTTCATAGGGGGGCCATAATCAAATGCCATCTTTTTGTAGCCACCAAGCCAAAGACAACAGGAACGTACAAAACAAAGACAATGTTAAATTGATAAGCGGACATAAAACATTTGAGTAAAATGATGTTAAGCTTTTATCCTTTTACGATTGCTCATCGGAAACTCTCTGAGGATATGTGTGTGTGTGTGTGTGTGTGTGGAAATATGTTGCAGACATGCATAGCAGCAAAACATTTTCTATGTGTGCGGCAGTAATCCTGAAATTTTATAACACAAAGTAACCTCATATCAACAGGATAATAAACAATGAAAAACAACAACAACAACAAAGTTCGCGCAAAATGAACGGAAATGGGACAAGCAAATACCCAATGCAGAAAGGCAAATAATAACACATTTACGATCACTGTTAACGAATGGCACAGAGTGGAGTATAGGGTGTAAGAATACTGCTTAGAAGGCGAGTTGAAAAAAACACCGCATTGCTGAGATGTAAAATGGAATATGGGGAAATAAAAAAAAGGAATTTGATTAAAAAAAGTAAAAAGTCATTATGTTCGGCCAGGCCGAACTTTGGATACCCATCATCTTTCATATATTGGGTTGCCCAAAAAGTAATTGCAGATTTTTCATATAATCGGCGTTGACAAATTTTTTCACAGCTTGTGACTCTGTAATTGCGTTCTTTCTTTTGTGTAAAAAAAGGATATTTGATTAAAGTTCATTCTAAGTTTTATTAAAAATGCATTTACTTTCTTTTAAAAAATCCGCAATTACTTTTTGGGCAACCCAATATGTGTTAACCACCTTTGGTTATAATCCAGTGAAAAACAAGTAAAAATTAAGTTAAGTCGGCCGGGCCGAACTTTGAATACCCACCACCTCGGGTATATATGTATGTAAACCACCTTTCATCAAAATCCGATGAAAATTGCATACCTTATGTCCCATAGCAGTTATATCGAAATATTTTCCGATTTAGACCAAATACTAATAAGTACAGTAGCTATATCTAAAAATAAACCGATCTGAATCATATACGACACGGATGTCGAGAAGCCTAACCCAAGTCACGGTGTCAAATTTCAGTGAATTCGGATTTTAAATGCGCCTTTTATGGGGCCAAAACTTTAAATCGAGATATGGGTCTACATGGCAGCTATGTCCAAATCTGGACCGATTTGGGTCAAGTAGCAAAAAATAATGTCGAAGAGTCTAACACAAAGCACTGTCACAAATTTCGGCGAAATCGAACAGTAAATGCGCTTTTTATGGCCCCAAAACCCAAAAACCGAGAGATTGGTCTACATGGCAGCTATATCCAAATCTGGACCGATCTGGGTCAAATTGGAGACGAACGTCGAAGAGCCTAACTAAACTCACTGTCTCAAATTTCAGCGACATCGGACAATAAATGCGCCCTTTATGGCCCCAAAACCCAAAAACCTAGAAATTGGTCTATGTGGCAGCTATATCCAAATCAGCACCGATCTATACCATATTGCAGATGTAAGTCAAGGGGCTTAACTTTACTCACTGTGCCAAACTTCGGCGGCATCGGACAATAAATGCGCCTTTCATAGGCCAAAAACCTTAAATCGATAAATCGGTCTATATGGCAGCTATATCCAAATCTGAACCAATCAGGGTTAAGAAATCTCACTGTCTCAAATTTCAGCGACATCGGACAATAAATGCGCCCTTTATGGCCCCAAAACCCAAAAACCGAGAAATTGGTCTATATGGCAGCTATATCCAAATCTGGAACGATCTGTACCATATTGCAGATGTATTTCAAGGGGCTTAACTGCACTCACTGTGCCAAATTTTGGCGACATCGGACTGTAAATGCGCCTTTTATTGCCCCAAAACTTTAAATCGAGAGATCGGTCTATATGGCAGCTATATTCATATCTGGACCGATCACGGCCAAATTGGAGAATGACGTCGAAGAGCCTAACTAAGCTCACTGTCTCAAATTTCAGCGACATCGGACAATAAATGCGCCCTTTATGGCCCCAAAAAAAAATTGGTCTATATGGCAGCTATATCCAAATCTGGACCGATCTGTACCATATTGCAGATGTATGTCAAGGGGCTTAACTTTACTCACTGTGGCAAATTTCGGCGACATCGGACAATAAATACGCCTTTCATAGGCCAAAAACCTTAAATCGATAAATCGGTCTATATGGCAGCTATATCCAAATCTGAACCGATCAGGGTCAAATTGAAGAAAAATGTCGAAGGGCCTAAGACATCTCACTGTCTCAAATTTAAGCGACATCGGACAATAAATGCGCCTTTTATGGTCCCAAAACCCACAAACCGAGAAATTGGTCTATATGGCAACTATATCCAAATCTGGACCGATCTGTACCATATTGCAGATGTATGTCAAGGGGCTTAACTTTACTGACTGTGCCAAATTTCGGCGACATCGCACAATAAATGCGCCTTTCATAGGCCAAAAACCTTAAATCGATAAATCGGTATATATAGCAGCTATATCCAAATCTGAACCGATCAAGGTCAAATTAAAGAAAGATGTCGAAGGGCGTAAAACAACTGACTGTCCCAAATTTCAGCAAAATTGGATAATAATTGTGACTTTTATGGGCCTAAGACCCTAAATCAGAGGATCGGTCTATATGGCAGCTATATCCAAATCAGCACCGATCTGGACCAAATTGACGAAGAATGTCGAAGGGCCTAACACAACTCACTGGTGCCAAATTTCAGCAAAATCGGATAATAAATGAGGCTTTTATGGGCCTAAGACCCTAAATCGACGGATCGGTCTATTTGGGGACTATATCAAGATATAGTCCGATATAGCCCATCTTTGAACTTAACCTGCTTATGGACAAAAAAAAAGAATCTGTGCAAAGTTTCAGCTCAATCTCCCTATTTTTAAAGACTGTAGCATGATTTTAACAGATAGACGGACAGACGAACGGACATGTCTAGATCGTCTTAGATTTTTACGCTGATCAAGAATATATATACTTTAGGGGGTCGAAAATGGATTTTCCGATGTGTTGCAAACGGAATGACAAAATGAATATACACCCATCCTTCGGTGGTGGGTATAATTAATCATTTTTGAAGCCATAGCAACTATATCGAAATAGGGTCCGATTTCGATCAAACTCAGCACGGACGCACAGTGGGAGAAAATCGAAAAAAAAACTAGTAAAAATATGCCGTGTGAGATCGGGTAGAGATATATCTTTGAAATTTGGTATGATTAGAGCAGAGATTGTATCGAGATCGTGTGCAAAATTTGGCAGTCCAAACAATTTTTCGAAATGCTGAGGAAACCAACTTTAGGGGCTTGCCAAAGAGCGCCCGGACCACCTTGAAATTTGGCACACGTTCTCAAACTTGGCACACGTTCTCGAACTTGGCACACGTTCTCGAACTTGGCACACGTTCTCGATAACACCTCAGCTCTAACCACTCCAAATTTTAAAGAGATATCTCTACCCGTTCTAATACGACATATTTTTACTCGTTTTTTTTTCGATTTCTCCCATTGTGGGACGTCGAGTGGTCTAATAAATACAAATCACTTTTCAAGTTCGTAAAACAGAGTATTCGTCTTTATGGCAGCTATATCCAAATGTAGACCGATCCTAAACTTAGGGTGTGGAAGGCCTAACATATGGGTTGCCCAAAAAGTAATTGCGGATTTTTTAAAAGAAAGTAAATGCATTTTTAATAAAACTTAGAATGAACTTTAATCAAATATACTTTTTTTACACTTTTATTCTAAAGCAAGCTAAAAGTAGCAGCTGATAACTGACAGAAGAAAGAATGCAATTACAGAGTCACAAGCTGTGAAAAAATTTGTCAACGCCGACTATATGAAAAATCCGCAATTACATTTTGGGCAACCCAATAGTTCATTATGCATTTGCGCTTTGGCTTATCATAATGTTGCCATTTTTTCCCTGGTAACAATGCAATGCAAAAATCTGTCGTTATTTTCAAAATAAAGAAGAAGGTTATCAGTCTTTCCCGCAACACATCTTATCAAGGTTTTTCAAATAAATATGAGTTGCCACTTATTTTCCGATTAATTTCTACAGCCTTTTAATTTTATTTAAACTCAATGTAGGGTACTGTTAACACAGTGACTAAAGATCTTAAGATATTTCCCTCACATAGCCAGCAGCCACAAATAACATTGGCAATTATTTTTTATTACATCTTTTTTACCGTTCTACATAACCTCATGAACCCCCACAAACAACTTTCCTATACAAAGAAATAAAATGGACACCACAATTTATGGATTTCCTTATGCACTTCGTCTCCTCCTACAACAGGCAGCATCCACATTAACATCAACCACATATCAATACAACATCCTTATACCTTGGCTTTTGGTTGACATTTTGGCCTAAAGAGAACAACCACGGAAGCCAAACATTACAATGGACATTTTTATATCAAGCTGGCAAAAATAACTTCTCCCCGGGGAACTGTAAAAATAAAAGGCATTTTTTTTGTATTGTGCGAGAACGGAGTCATGCAACACACATTCACACGCACAACAAATACAGGCACATACAATATATTGTCAAATAATCCTTTGACTGACTTGCCAGTCATGCAGGAGATATTAGGGTAGATCCTTGACGACAGTATTGAGATTTAATCGGCTTACCCGTATTGAGTCAAAATAGCAATAATAATAATAATAATAATAATAATAATAAGGCAGCAGGAGCCAAAAGGTTATCAGCTTAGATATTTAAAACCCGGTGATAAGGAGAATGCATTAACTTGCATGTACCTGAATAAGGGAGAAGGAGGCACAGGGCACCACCTTAAGGGTCATTTTATCGCAACTCCTATGGGTGACAACCATAAACCTTTCTGTTACGCAGACGATGCTATAATGCGTCTAAGGAGTGGAGATCCGAATCAGCTATGCAGAAAAGCCGAAAAAGGTATTTGAAGTGGCATACGACTGGGCTAGGCCTAGAGATCTCAGAGGCCACCATAGCACAGAGGCTAGCATGTCCGCCTATGACGCTGAACGCCTGGGTTCGAATCCTGGCGAGACCATCAGAAAAAATTTTCAGCTGTGGTTTTCCCCTCCTAATGCTGGCAACATTTGTGAGGTACTATGCCATATAAAACTTCTCTTCAAAGAGGTATCGCACTGCGGTACGCCGTTCAGACTCGGCTATAAAAAGGAGGCCCCCTATCATTGAGCTTAAAACTTGAATCGGATTGTACTCATTGATATGTGAAAAGTTTGCCCCTGTTCCTTAGTGGAATTTTCATGGGTAAAATTTGTATTTTTGACCTAGAGGTCTGAATATTTACCCAGAGAGGACTAAAAAATTCGGGCAGTATATTTTTTGTTTTTAAGGACACTTTTGTCTGCAAAATTTAGAAAGAATTATTAGGATATCGCTATTAGTTTTTTTTCTGCCAACTTTTTCATTTTCGTTTCTTAGCAAACTCTTTGTAAATGTTGTCACCAATCCAAATAATGCATCAAAATTTAAATACAAATGACTTTTTAAATTACAAAATACTCTCTCGACAAAAATTCCAAAAAAATCTAATTTCAAAAATCCCCGAGACAAGGAAATATATTGCAGACCTCAAGCAGACTTTTTTGTAGGTATTTTTAGAGCAAAAGCAGAATTTTGTAAATCGGACCACAAATGAAGATTTGGCAGCCCGAACAAGTTTTCCAAGGTGACCAACTGTAAGAGGCTGCCAAGAGGCGCCTGAACCACCTAAGGCCTTAAAATGTTACAAATGATCTCTTTAGCACTTTAGCTCTAACCATTTAAAATTTAAAAGAGATATCTTTACCCGTTCTGAAACGGCAAATTTTTTATAATTTTTTTACGATTCGATCCCACTGTGCGACACAGTCCGAGTTAAAGGCGTGGGCAACGAACGCTCATGTTACACTGTGGTGCAATGAAATGGTCGGTTGGACGACGAAACCCCCATGGGAGGATCCAGATCGTGAGAAGGCCAGGCTGTAACTGAGAGAAAGCAATGGAAATGTCTGGCCTCGCAATCCTAGTGGGGGCTTACTCATTCCCACCCCAAAACCCCACTTTCCCACGCCCCACTCCCAAAAACCCATCAAATATGTATATAGACCAATCATGACAATATGGGATACAAAATTCAAGTACCTTTTACTTGAGAGTGGAATACGAATCGGATATCAAAACGTGTGACCAAGTGTTTGGGGGACCACCCCAGCCTCCAAAACACCCCTAAATCTGGCATATTTATCGACAATGGCAATGTGGGACTTAAATAGAAGGTATTTGAGAGTATAACGCGCATATGATATCAACATTCGGAAAAATCTGTCTATGGAGCCGCCCTACCTCAATAACACCCCAAATAGGACGTATTTGCTGCCCATTGCAATGTGGGGCTTAAATAACAGGTATTCTGGAGTAGAACACTAATCTGATGTATAATTTTTTAGGGCCTCATCCCCCAAACCGGACAAATGAAAAATATTTGAGAGTAGAGCACGAATATGCTATCAACATTTGGGACCAACATCTAGGGAACGTCCCACCCCATAACAACCTCCAAATAGGACGTAGTTGCTCACCATGACAATTTGGGGCTCAAAGATAGTGGAGCACGATGCTGATAGTTTTAAGGACCCATCCCCCAAACCGGACATATTTGCTGACCATTGTAAAAAAGGGCTGAAATAAAAAATATTTGTGATTAGAAACGAATTTGATATCAAATGTTGAGGCCAAATGCTTGGCCCCCTTAAATCAGCGTCAATATGGGGTTAAACTAAATCATTTTTGAAAGTAGAGCACGATGTCGATATTTGTTCCCCCCAATTCCCAAAACCCCCCTTAATCAGACATATTTACCGACCATGGCAATATGGGGCTCAAATTGATACCTACTTTCGGGACCAAGTTTCTGGGGGTCCAAACCTTCCGCAAAACACCCACCAAACAGGAATTATATACTGGCCATGGCAATATGGGGCTCAAATAAAAGGTATTTAAGAGTAGAATACGAATCTGATGTTGGATCAAGTATTTGGGGACCACCCCTCCCCCAAAGAGGAAAAGTTTATCGACCATGGCAAAATGGGGCGCAAATGAAAGGTATTTGAGGTTAGAAAACGAATTTGATATCCAATTTGAGGACCAAGTATTTTAGGGACCACCCCACCTCCCATAAAAACCCCTTAATCGGACATACATATTTACCTACCATGGCAATTTGGGGCTCAAGTGAAAGGTATTTGGGAGTAGTAATTGAGACCACATTCGGGACCACGTTTCTGTGGATAGAAATATTCATGGAAATTTCATGAAAATTTTGTCTTTAGAGAAAATTTCATGAAAATTTTTTCTTTAAAGAAAATTTCATGGAAATTTTGTCTTTAGCGAATATTTCATGGAAATTTTGTCTTTAGAGAAAATTTCATGGAAATTTTGTCTTTAGAGAAAATTTCATGGAAATTTTGTGTTTAGAGAAAATTTCATGGAAATTTTGTCTTCAGAGAAAATTTCATGGAAATTTTGTCTTTAGAGAAAATTTCATGGAAATTTTGTCTTTAGCGAATATTTCATGGAAATTTTGTCTTTAGAGAAATTTCATGGAAATTTTGTCCTTAGGGAAAATTTCATGGAAATTTTTTATTTAGAGAAAATTTTGTCTTTAGAGAAAATTTCATGGAAATTTTGTCTTTAGAGAAAATTTCATGGAAATTTTGTCTTTAGAGAAAATTTCATGGAAATTTTGTCTTTAGAGAAAATTTCATGGAAATTTTGTCTTTAGAGAAAATTTCATGGAAATTTTGTCTTTAGCGAATATTTCATGGAAATTTTGTCTTTAGAGAAATTTCATGGAAATTTTGTCCTTAGGGAAAATTTCATGGAAATTTTTTATTTAGAGAAAATTTTGTCTTTAGAGAAAATTTCATGGAAATTTTGTCTTTAGAGAAAATTTCGTGGAAATTTTGTCTTCAGAGAAAATTTCATGGAAATTTTGTCTTTGGAGAAAATTTCATGTAAATTTTGTCTTTAGAGAAAATTTCATGGAATTTTTGTCTTTAGAGAAAATTTCATGGAAATTTTGTCTTTAGAGAAAATTTCATGGAAATTTTGTCTTTATAGAAAATTTCATGGAAATTTTGTCTTTAGAGAAAATTTCATGGAAATTTTGTCTTTAGAGAAAATTTCATGGAAATTTTGTCTTTAGAGAAAATTTCATGGAAATTTTGTCTTTAGAGAAAATTTCATGGAAATTTTGTCTTTAGAGAAAATTTCATGGAAATTTTGTCTTTAGCGAATATTTCATGGAAATTTTATCTTTATTTTTTTATTTTTAACTCACACTACCCTTATGTTTTCCAATGTTGATGTTTCCCATTACGTTTCTTGTCATCTAATAATTTTCTCTTTAGATAGATCCAAGCAACGACCAGTCTCCACAGGCATGGGTTGGTTGCCATAAAGCATAGGAAACAAGATAATTGCATAAGGACATGCAACGCAAATGTATTTTTGTTCGGGTTTTTTATTGTTTTTATTATACTTCGACCACCACCAGCATTACCAATGGAGAGGAGAGCAGTGGGATGTTTGAGTATGAATGGATAATTCAAATGGCATGGCATAAATGATTTTGACCGGAAGTCTTACTCAAGGGGCTAGTTGAAGTGTTTTTTTTTTAGGATAAAAGAGAAACCATTGATTATTATTTTTGTTTTTTGTGCCTTGCCACCATCTCCTCCCACTCCCACTTATGTGTCTGTGTTTGTAATCCTAATTGTGTGTCACGAATCGAAAAAATATGTTTATTGACTGTTATTGTAGTCGAATGGGGGATAGATAATACGCACTTTGGGCATATGAAAATGTGTTTTTTTTTTTTGCAGAAATGTAAATCTCTCTGTTGGGGATAGTGACAGGATACATATTCTGATGTTGTTCAAAAGGTTGTAATAACTTCATAAAGACTTTGTGTACTTTTTCTAGATGGGGGTTTTTAGTCTCTTTCGTAGATATGGCTTTTTGGAAGAATTTTGCTTTTGGAAATGGATTTTTTTGTGAATGGAAAAGGAAAGCAAGAGATCGCAACGCACACAACCACCAGTGGACGCGTTTCGTTAATCGGTTTAGAATTACTCATCAGCCATATTAGGTGTGTAGGTTTCAAGAGCCGAATGTTGGTATGTTGTAGTTGTACCAAATTAAATGCGAAAACACCTCTAAGATACAAATACCACATTAACCACGCTCGACAAACCAGTCTATTCTTCCCTTCTTTCTTCTCTAATTGGCTATGACAGAATATTTGTTCCACTAGCCGAACGTATAATAGCGTTCCAAGCGCCTCGATCTTCTGCGCTCATTCTAAAATCTCTGACACCAAGTTTCAAAGTGTCTCCCATCACTTGATCTTTTCATCAGGCTTTTGGTCGTCCCGGTTTGCGTTTAGCACTGTGTTTGCCTTCAAAAGACTTCTTTGCTGGAGCTTTTTCATCCATTCTGACAATATGACCTAGCTAACGCAGCCGTTGTATTTTGATACGTGTATCTATGCTATCGTTGTTATACAGTGCATACTGCTCGTGGATCATACGACATGGAGAATATATTCTCCATTAACTCAAACTGGTACATATATTTAACATAGAATTTTTCTCTCAAACACTCCAAGCACTGTCTCGTCTGCTTTCACAAGTACCCATGCCTCAGAACCATATAACCACACGGGTAGTATCAGTGTCCTGTATAGTGTAATCTTCGTCTGTCGAGAGGTGGCCTTATTTCTAAACTGCTTACTTAATCCAATGTAGCAGCAATTTCAAAACTGATGTCATTCGTTTCGGTTACGGCGGTGCCAAGGTAGTTTAATTTGCTGAATATCTCAAAGTTGTGGTTCCCAACTTTCTCCATTTTCTTTATCTGCTCGGTGTTACAAGGCGTCTTGGGAGTAGAAACCATTCATTTTGTCTTATCTCTATTTACTGCCAGACCTATTTTCACTAACTCTCTTTAGATTCTTTTAAAGCCTGCAGTTACTACTTCCGATGACCGAACCATGATATCGATGTCGTCGGCATAGGCAAGTAGCATGTGTTCTCTTGTGATTAGTGCGCCATATCTATTCACATCTGCATCTCGCATAATCTTCTCCAGCAGGATATTAAAGAGATCACACGATAGGCTCTCTCCTTGTCTGAAACCTCGTTTGGTATTAAATGGTTCCGAGAGTTTCTTTCCTATTCTTACTGAGGAACGCGTATCAGCAAGTGTCATCCTATAGAGTCTAATTAATTTTGCAGAGATACCAAACTCAGACATGGCTTTAAAATCCGTTAAACGTTAAACGCGGCTTTGTAGCCAACAAAGTGATGGTAGGTGTTGATTTGTCCTTCTCGGGTCTTTTCCAAGATTTGGCGCATTGTGAATATCTGATCTAGGGTGGATTTACTAGGTCTAAAGCCGCATTGATAGGGCCCAATTATCTCATTGACAATTATTGGTTTTAATCTTTCACACAGTACGCTCGAGAGTATCTTGTATGCGATAGAGGTGCTGTAGTTGCCACATTCCGTCTTGTCTCCTTTCTTGTGTACGGGACATAGTATGCTGAGGTTCCAATCATCGGGTACGCGTTCTTCTAACCAGATTGCGCAGATAAGCTGATGCATACGCCTTATCAGCGTGTCGCCTGCGGTCTTAAATAGTTCAGCGGGTAACCTGTCGGCTCCTTCTGCCTTGTTGTTCTTCAGTCGGTTCACTGCTACTTGGCCTCATTCTCACTAGGAAGTAAACATTCTATACCACCATCAGAGATTGGTTCTGCGGTATCCTTTTCGTCGCCCTTGTCGGACACCAGCAGTTAGGTAAAATGTTCTTTCCATATCCTCAGCATGTTGTCTGTGTCAGTTACCAGATTTCCTTCTTTGTCTCTGCAGGAGGATCTGCCTGCATCAAAGCCATCGGTTTGATGTTTAATTCTTTGGTAGAATTTCTGGACTTCATTCTGACTCCTGTACATCTCAATTCGCTCACACTCAAGTCTTTCCATTTCATTTTTCTTTCTGCGGAATAGACGTTTCTCATCTCTTCTTTTCTCCCGATATCTCTCCTTCATCTGGCGCGTTGCTACTGATTGCAGGGTTGCTCTATATGCCGCATTCTTGGCTTCAGTAGCATCTCGACACTCTTGGTCGTACCATGGGTTTTTTGGAGGAGGCTTTCGGTATCCAAATACGGATTTTGCGGCATTTTCCATGGAGTGGGCAATAGTTTGCCACTGCGCCATTATATCATCGGAACAAAAATTGCTTTCATCAAGCAGTCGGGTCAGTCGAGTGGAATATGCCGCTGCCATTTGTTGTGTTTGCAGCTTTTCAATGTCCAGCTTCCGTGCAGTGTCAGATCGTACTTTTCTCGCAATTTTCAAACGGGTGAGAACTTTTGGTGCAACAAGGTACTGATCCGAATGTATATTCGCCCCACGGATCAATCGTACAACTAACACAACGGATGAATGTCTTCCATCTATCACAACGTGATCAATTTGGTTCCCCGTGTGTTGATCGGGTGGCAGCCATGTAGCTTTGTGAATATTTTTATGTTGAAATCTGGTGCTGTTGAACTACCGTGTTTTTTGCAGCGACGAAATCGTTATCTCGTGAAGACTAAACTTTCCGACTGTTGGACCAAAGATGTCTTCCTTCCCTATCTTCACATTAAAATCTAACAGAACGATTTTAATATCATGGCAATCGTATTCTCTCTCTTAGCGCTCGTAAAAGATATCCCTGTCTTCGGTCGGGGCATGAGCACAAATAAGGCTGATTTAGAAGAATTTGACTTTTATGCGGATTGTGGCTAGCCTCTCATCCACTGGAGTAAAGCTTAAGACAAGGTGTTTCAGTCTCCGACTAACCACAAATCCACAACCAAATGTATGCCTCGTGTTATGGCAGCTATAGTATAGTTCGCACCGTTTCATGTTGTTATGACGCCACTTCTTGTCTCCGCCATCTTCTCTATAGTGTGCGGACATTCCAGGTGCAGATTCGCAAATGATGGTCCTTTCTTCGTTTGCGTGGGTCGTCAACGTTAGGGGGTCCGTTTTCTCCTATTCCTTAGTTTCTTATAGTGATTCTCAGAGTTTTCCGGGGGCGGGTTACTGACCCAGCTCCCCAACCGCATGGGTTTTGTGGGATCGCCCATGTATCCCGCGAGCCGCTTGCTCCAAGATCCGACGCTCGCCCCCAGCCGCCCCTAACCAGGGAAAAGACGCTGATGTTGGCCATTGGTTATTTGAAAGCGGCAATAACTCGCCTTGTCATCTCGAGTATCATTGGCACTCAGTGCTACCTGACTCCTCACTGAGACACTCCTCTCGAAAATCCCTATCTATCTATTAGGTGTCTATTAGCTGTACTTTTCCCAATGCATGTGTTTTCCTGTGATGGCAGATTTTTTGTCTACAGACAAACTGTTATGGCAGCCGTGTTTTGATCGGGTGCCGTATCTGAACGGTAAACAAGTAAAAGCGTGCTAAGTTCGGCCGGGCCGAATCTTATATACCCTCCACCATGGATCGCATTTGTCGAGTTCTTTTCCCGGCATCTCTTCTTAGGCAAAAAAGGATATAAGAAAAGAGTTGCTCTGCTATTAAAACGATATCAAGATATGGTCCGGTTCGGTCCACAATTTAATTATATGTTGGAGACCTGTGTAAAATTTCCGCCAATTCGTATAAGAATTGCGCCCATTGGGGCTCACGAAGTAAAATAGAGAGAACGATTTTATGGGATCTGCATCGGGCTATAGACCGATTCAGACCATAATAAACACGTTTGTTGATGGTCATGAGAGGATCCGTAGTACAAAATTTCAGGCATATCGAATAATAATTGCGACCTCTAGCTGTGAAGAAGTCAAGATCCCAGATCGGTTTATATGGCAGCTATATCAGGTTATGAACCGATTTGAACCTTATTTGACACAGTTGTTGAAAGTAAAAATAAAATACGTCATGCAAAATTTCAGCCAAATCTGATGGGAATTGCGCCCTCTAGAAGCTCAAGAAGTCAAATCCCAGATCTGTTTATATGACAGCTATATCAGGTTATGGACCGATTTCAACCATACTTGGCACAGTTGGTGGATATGATAACGAAATACTTCGTGCTAAAATTCATTCAAATCGGATAAGAATTGTGCCCTCTAGAGGCTCAAGAAGTCAAGACCCAAGATCGGCTTATATGGCAGCTATATCAGGTTATGGACCGATTTCAACCATACAACCACAGTAGTTGGGAATCATAACAAAACACGTCGTGCAAAATTTCATTTCAATCGGATAAGAATTGCGCATTCTAGAGGCTCAAGAAGTCAAGACCCAAGATCGGTTTATATGGCAGCTATATCAGGTTATGGACCGATTTGAACTACACTTGGCACAGTTGTTGCATATCGTAACAAAACACGTCGTGCAAAATTTCATTCCAATCGGATAAGAATTGCGCACTCTAGAGGCTCAAGAAATCAAGACCCAAGATCGGTTTATATGGCAGCTATATCAGGTTATGGACCGATTTAAACCATACTTGGCACAGTTGTTGGGTATCATAACAAAACACGTCGTGCGAAATTCAATTCCATTCGGATAAGAATTGCGCCCTCTAGAGGCTCAAGAAGTCAAGACCCAAGATCGGTTTATATGGCAGCTATATCAGGTTATGGACCGATTTAAACCATACTAGGCATAGTTGTTGGATATAATAACGAAACACGTCGTGCAAAATTTCATTCCAATCGGATAAGAATTGCGCACTCTAGAGGCTCAAGAAATCAAGACCCAAGATCGGTTTATATGGCAGCTATATCAGGTTAAGGACCGATTTGAACTACACTTGGCACAGTTGTTGGATATCATAGCAAAACACGTCGTGCAAAATTTCATTCCAATCGGATAAGAATTGCGCACTCTAGAGGCTCAAGAAGTCAAGACCCAAGATCGGTTTATATGACAGCTATATCAAAACATGGACCGATATGGCCCATTTACAATACCAACCGACCTACACTAATAAGAAGTATTTGTGCAAAATTTCAAGCGGCTAGCTTTACTCCTTCGGAAGTTAGCGTGCTTTCGACAGACAGACGGACGGACGGACGGACGGACAGACGGACGGACATGGCTAGATCGACATAAAATGTCACGACGATCTAGAATATATATACTTTATGGGGTCTCAGACGAATATTTCGAGTAGTTACAAACAGAATGACGAAATTAGTATACCCCCCATCTTATGGTGGAGGGTATAAAAAAAAACTTCCATAGCTTAACCAATTCATAGCAAAAAATTGAGCTCCTGTCATTGTCTGTTAGTATTTTAAGCTGATTCGCATATTTTTCCTGTTTTCCGCAATGGGTGTTAACCTGTGGTTATTCAGTTTCCGCTTCCGTTCGTTGCATTAAGAGTACGGTAGTACACAGACACATTTGTACGTGTCTATCTAGGACATCCGTTGGCTTTTATCCACCATAAAATGTTAAATATTGGTTACATTTGCACTCGATCAATTCAATTGTGATTTATTGCGTAACAAATACATAAACACACTTACACACATACGCACTTTCAAATGCATTTTTATGCAGGTTGCTATGAGACACATACTTGGACATGGCAGCAACGTTCAACAGTGTGATGAATAATATGGCGTTATGATAGGCCTTTTATATAAAATAAAATTAAAATGTATTTTAAATAAAATTTTTCAAATGTTAATGCTACGATATTTCGATACTTTTAACGGAAATTATTTTTTTTTTTTTAATATTTTTTTTTAAGTTTTAACATTTTTTGAAATATTAAAATTTCTTTTTAAAACTATCCGAACCGGGCCCGCTCCGCTGCGCCTTTTTAACTCTTTAATATCTTTTTAGAGTGTGGACACTTCGCCCTGAATGCGTGCCATTGTAGCCAATGAAGCTGAACGCGTTCGAATCCTGGCGGGAACATCGGACAAAGCGGAGGCGCAATGCCATGCATGGTCATTTAAAAAATTTTCCCCAAAGAGGTGTCGCACTGCGGGACGCCATTCGGAATAGGCTGTAAAAAATAGGTCCCTTATCATTGAGTTAAAACTTAAAGCGGAAGATTGGCCCTGCTCGGTTCCTGGTGTTTTTAAAAATTAGGGTAATGAGAAGTGCTTTTTAGGGGAGGCATGGCACCTCAGACATTTCGACTCAAATATGGATATCAAATTCGTGCTGCACTTTCAAATCCCTTTAATTTGAGCCCCATATTGCCATGGTCGGTAAATATGAACCGTTTGAAGGGTGTTTTGGGGCCGTGGCGGCCACCGGTACTTTGCACTGGAAATAGATATCAAATTCATTCTTTATTCCCAACGAAAATTAAGTTCAGTTTAGGGGGTGCTTTAGGGCGTACCCCAAAGCACTTGGCTCTCAAATCTCTCTCTCAAATACCTTTTATTTGAGTCCCATATTGTGATAATGGGTCAAATAACCCATTTGACGTCTCTTAAGGAGGAAAAGCGTCACCTAGACTTGAATGCAAATTTTAATGTCATATTCATAATCTACTCCCAAATACCTTTCATTTGAATCCCATTTAGCCATGGTCGGCTAGTATGCCTATTTGGAGGTATTTGGGGGGTGGGCGACCTCCCATTACTGCGACCTAATATTTTATGCCATATTTGTAATGTACTGCCTAATACTTTTCATTTGAGCCCCATATTGGCATGAACTTCGAATATAACTGTTTAGAGGAGTTTTGGAGTTGGTTGACACCTATATTGTCCCGATAGGTCCACTTTTGATTTTGGGCTGTGTTTTTGACATAAGGGGGAGTGTCCGTCCCCCTTCCGATATCGAAAAATTGTAAAGCCTATGTTTCCTTCCAGACCAACCTACACAATAAGCGAAAATTTCAAGAAAATCGGTTCTGCCGTTTTTCAGTCTATACGGGACAAACAAACCGAGTCCCGTATATCCGTGATGGGCTAATGTGCCCATTTTGGGCGATTTTGTGGAGGTGGGATGACCCCCTATACTTCGACATGAATTTGTATGCCAGATTCGTTATCTACTCCCACATACTTTTCATTTGATAACCATATTGTCCTTATCGTTCCACTTTTGATTTTTGTGGTGTTTTTGGGGTAACGAGAGAGGGTCTGTCCCCTTCCGTTATTAATAAATTATAACGCCTATTCCTACTTCCTGACCATATTCGTAGTCTACTCCCGAATACCTTTCATTTGAGTCCCATATTGTCATGATCGTCAAATAAACCTATTTTAAGGGATTTTGGGGCTGGGGCGGCCCCCCAGGTACTTGGACCCAAATTTTATTATGAAATTCGTACTCTACTCTTGAATACCTTTCATTTCAATCCCATATTGTCCCGATCGGTTCAATTTTATTTTTGGGTAGTACTTTTGGGGTAAGGGGGAGGTCCGCCCCCCTCCCGATATCAAAAAATTATATAGCCTATGTTTCGTTCCGGACCAACCTACACAATCTTTGAAAATTTCTAGGTAATAGGTTCGTTTTGTAGTCTATAGGGAACAAACAAACACAAATTGAATTTTATATATTGGGTTGCCCAAAAAGTAATTGCGGATTTTTCATATAGTCGGCGTTGACAAATTTTTTCACAGCTTGTGACTCTGTTATTGCATTCTTTTTTCTGTCAGTTATCAGCTGTTACTTTTAGCTTGCTTTAGAAAAAAAGTGTAAAAAAGTATAATTGATTAAAGTTCATTCTAAGTTTTATTAAAAATGCATTTACTTTCTTTTAAAAAATCCGCAATTACTTTTTGGGCAACCCAATATAAAAGATTTTTTTTTATTTTTAAATTTAATTTTTTTTAATATTTTTTAAATTTTTTTTTTAATATTTTTTTAATTTTTTTTTTACAAAATATATTTCAATTTTTGTTTGTTTCTCTTTCGAGACGAGCTGGATGATCGGAGATGCAAATGGAAAAAGAAAGCCAAAGCCATCACACCTAATATGGTTAAAAAGTCTTCGAACCAAAGACGAAACGCGTCCCATAGTGGTTGGTGTGTGCTGCTATCTTTGGCTTTCATTTATTTACCATTTGCATCTCCGATCATCCTGCTCGTCTCGAAAGAGAAACAAACAAAAATTGTAAAATTTAATGATCTTGCACTAACAGGCAAAAACTTGAAAAATTAAATATTTTTTAATTATTTAAGATTTTTTATAAATTTTTTTTAATAATTTTTTTTTTAATTTTTTTTTTAAACAATTTTTAAAATTTTTTTTTTTAATATTTTTTTATTTTTTTTTTCTTTTTTAATTTTCATAATTTATTTTAAATCTTCTTTAATTTTTTTTTTTCTTCATTTTTATACCCTCCACTATAGGTTGGGGGGTATAATAATTTCGTCATTCTGTTTGTAACTACTCGAAATATTCGTCTGAGACCCCATAAAGTATATATATTCTTGATGGTCGTGACATTTTATGTCGATCTAGCCATGTCCGTCCGTCTGTCGAAAGCACGCTAACTTCCGAAGAAGTAAATCTAGCCACTTGAAATTTTGCACAGATACTTCTTATTAGTGTAGGTCGGTTGGTATTGTAAATGGTCCATATCAGTCCATGTTTTGATATAGCTACCATATAAACCGATCTTGGGTCTTGACTTCTTGAGCCTCTAGAGTGCGCAATTCTTATCCGATTGGGATGAAATTTTGCACGACGTGTTTTTTTATGGTATTCAACAACTGCGCCAAGTATGGTTCGAATCGGTCCATAACCTGATATAGCTGCAATATAAACCAATCTTGGGTCTTGACTTCTGGAACCTCTAGAGTGCGCAATTCTTATCCGATTGGAATGAAATTTTGCACGACGTGTTATGTTATGATATTCAACAACTGCGCCAAGTATGGTTCGAATCGGTCCATAACCTGATTTAGCTGCCATATAAACCGATCTTGGTTCTTGATTTCTTGAGCCTCTAGAGAGCGCAATTCTTATCCGATTGAAATGAAATTTTGCACGACGTGTTTTGTTATGATATTCAACAACTGCGCCAAGTATGGTTCGACTCGGTCCATAACCTGATATAGCTGCCATATAAACCGATCTTGGGTCGTGATTTCTTGAGCCTCTAGAGTGCGCAATTCTTATCCGATTGGAATGAAATCTTGCACGACGTGTTTTATCCAATTGAAATGAAATTTTGCACGACGTGTTATGTTATGATATTCAACAACTGCGCCAAGTATGGTTCGAATCGGTCCATAACCTGATATAGCTGCAATATAAACCGATCTTGGGTCTTGACTTCTTGAGCCTCTAGAGAGCGCAATTCTTATCCGACTGGAATGAAATTTGGCACGACGTGTTTTGTAATGACATCCAACAGTTGTGCCAAGTATGGTTCAAATCGGTCCATAACATGATATATCTGTCATATAAACCGATTTTGGGTCTTGACTTCTTGAGCCTCTAGAGGTCGCAATTCTTATCCGATTTGCCTGAAATTTTGTACGACATCAACATATGTATTTATTATGGTCTGAATCGGCCAATAGCCCAATACAGCTCCCATATAAATCAATCTCTCTATTTTACTTCTTGAGACCCCAAAGGGCGCAATTCTTATTCGAATTGGCTGACATTTTACACAGGTCTCTAACATATAATTTAATTGTAGTCCAAACCGGACCATATCTTGATCTGCTCTTATAGCAGAGTAAATCTTTTCTTATATTCTTTTTTGTCTAAGAAGAGATGCCGGGAAAAGAACTCGACAAATGCGATCCATGGTTGAGGGTATAAAAGATTCGGCCAGGCCGAACTTAGCACACTTTTACTTGTTTTTTCAATTTTTTTTTTAATTTTTTTAATAAATTTTCAATTTTTTTTTTTTAAATTTTTTTAAACATTTTTTTTTTGTTTTTTTTAAATTCTTAATTTTTTTTTTTATTTTGTATATATATATATATATTTTTTTTAATTTTCATAATTTATTTTAAATCTTCTTTAATTTTTTTTTTTTTTTAATTTTGAATTATTTTATTTATATTTTCTTTTTTGATATTTTATAATTTTGTTTTAATTTTTTTTTTTTTTAATTTTTTTTAATTTCCATGAAATTTTTATTTCATAATTAAATTTTTTTAATGAAATTTTTCCAGCAACCAAGATATAAGGCCTTGGTCTTGCAACCCCTGTCTTTTGCGAACCATATTGCATTTGTCCCATACTGCTTGCATGCATTCACACAGACAACATACGCAAATGAGAGCCCTTTAGAGCTTTGCCTCAATGTTTCAATGCTTGTTGATACTTGTGTGCAACATTTAAATGTTAAATTGTTTGTACTGGACTTCAGCAATAATGGGGCCAGAGCATATCATAGCCAATGTCATCATGCGTTACGCACTTCTTATCCACATCCACTATTGGCTGATAGAGTGGTCAAGTGATATGTAAGCACTGTATAGCTGCAGTTCTCAATCTCTACATCTCCATAGATGATGAGTAGAAGGTGTATCACAACACGTTCAGACTTGTGTTTCCGTCTGTAGCCAAAAGTATTGTCGTTTTATTGACCATTTGGCATTGACATGGAAACCAAATGCTGTAAATGCTAACAGAGCAGCAGCAGCAGCAACTACTTCTTGTTATTGTATGATAATCATGATGGGGGGTTAAAGCCTTCCATGGAAACCACAGGTTTTAATAAAATCAAACCATTGATTATTGCTAAATGAACGATTTCAATTGAAAAATGGGTAATAATCCTAAAATAATAGCAAAAAATTGTCAGAGTCTGGCCTTTGATTTTTCTTTGATACGTTTTCATGAACACACTCAAGGAAAAAAACTAATTCAAAGTTTCTTCTCTTCTAGTGATATAGCCAAATTATTGATGCATGCCCAATTTAATTGATTACAGCTCTTACACATTGGAAAGCATGCCTTAATCCTTCGCAAAACGAAAGTCTCTAATTGTTTCCCCTACCATTCCCATGGCATCCACAATTTGGGGCACCACAAATTACTTTGACACACCAATCAATCATATTTGCGGTAACTTCTGTTCTCTTTTCCATTTGAAGTTAAACAAAAGTTCACTTCAATGTTTCAATTGGTTAACAATGTAAGTGTTTTAAATTGAGTAGGACAAAAAGGCAGATATTAAACGTAATCAATTGCCATATCGATTTCCGCTTTTACAGAGAATGCCATTATACCAATTCACTGGCCCTGTTGTAACTGAAAACTCTATAAATTAAAACAAAAAGAGATATGTGCAAAGCTATTCATTATCCTATGTAGATAAATACTTGCATGTGTGTGAGTTTAAATGGCATACATAAGGGTGGGTCGCATGTTAAGGTCATTAATCATTTTTCAAAAGAAAATAACAACATACTCAACCATACTCACCAGGGATTATGGAAGTTCTTACATGCCTACATGTGGACAATTTTGGTAAAATCGAATAATAATTGCGACCTCAATCAACTCAATAGTCAAATTGGGACATTGATCTATATGGGAGCTATATCAGGTATACACCCATTTAGATCATATTTACAAGGGGCTCAAAAAATCAAATTCTCGGAACTATTACCCTCCTAATCCTAATTTTCAGAAACGCCAGATCTCGGAGGTGAGTGGTGCGATTTAAGTGTGCTCTCATATAGTACCCTTAAAATAAAAATTTGGTATCCAAAATTTCGGATGGGGTACCTAGGGAGGCTGCCCCATCCTAAAACCTACCAAACATATATTTAGACCAATCACGACAATATGGGACTCAAATGAAAGGTATTTAGGATAAGAAAACGTATCTGATATCCAATTGTCGGACCAAGTGCTAGGGGAACCACCCCTAGCCCCAAAACACCCCTAAATCGGACATATTTATCGACTATGGTAATATGGGACTCAAATGAAAGGTATTTGCGAGTAGAATACGAATCTGATATCCCCAAAACCCCCCCCCCCCCCCCCCCAACTGGACTTATTTACTTACCATGGGAATATGGGGCTTAAATAAAAGGTATTTGAATGCAGAATACGAATCTGATATCCAAATATGGGACCAAGTGTTTGGGGGGCCGCCTCTCATCAAAACATCCCCCAAAGGGGACAAATTTATGACCATAGCAATATGGGGCTCAAATGAAAGGTCTTTTGGAGTAAAGCACGAATTTGATATCAATATTCGGGAAAAGTGTTTATGGGGCCATCCCACCCCAACAACACCACCCAAATAGGAAGTATTTTCTGACTATTGCAATATGAGGCTCAAACAAGAGGGTTTTTAAAGTGGAACACGAATCCGATATATATTTTCAAGGCCAACTCACTGAGTGGCCGCCCATCCCCCCAAAACACCCCCAAGCCGGTCATGTTTGCCGATTATGGAAATCTTTGGCTCAAATTAAAGGTATTTGGGAGTAGACCACGTATCTGATATCAACATTAGGAGCAAACTGTCTAGCGGACGTCCAACCACCATAACAACCCCCAAATAGGACGTATTTTCACACCAAGACAATTTGGGTCTTAAAGAAAGTGGAACTAAAAAGTAATAGTTTTTAGGGCCAATACCTCAAACCGGACATATTTGCTGACTTTTGCAATAAGGACTTTAAATGAGATTAGAAAACGAATGTGATATCCAATTTTGAGGACAATGGCAATATGGGGTTCAAATAAATGATATATATATAGATATATGAGAATAGAGCACGTTGCTGATATATTTTCCGGGCTTGGTGTTTTAGGGACCACCCACTCCCCAAAACACCCCTAAATCGGGAATATTTACCGACCATGACAATGTGGGGCTTAAATGAAAGGTATTGGGGAGTAGAGCAAGAATTGATACCCACTTTCGGGACCAATTTTCTGGGGGTCTACCCCTTTCCCAAAATAGCCCACAATCAGCAATTTTTTAGTGTCCATCGCAATATGGGGCTCAAATAAAGGTATTTGGGAGTAAAAACGAATTTGATATCTAAATGTAGGATCATGTATTCAGGGCATCATCCCTTTCCCAAAACATTCGATAACCTTTTTTTTGGGCCATGTGTTTGGGGGACGCCTCATCCTGTAAACTCCTCTTAAGCCAATGGCAATATGGGGTTTAAATAAATGGTATTTAAGAGAAGAGCACGATGCTGATATTTTTTCGGGGCCAAGTATCTGGGGGACCACCTCTCCCCCGAAAACACCACTAAATCAGACATCATGAGAATATCGGGTTGAAATGAAGTATTTTAAGAATGGAGTACACCTTACATCCAAACTTAAATTCGTAGACCAATAAAGATTATATGGGATTCAGATAAGGCACTTATATTGTTAAACTGTTAGTCTAGCGATATACTATTTTCGTAGCATGGTATTTTACTAAAAGATTTTTAATTGTGAAAGCGCCTCCCCCTTACCCCAAAAGTTGGGTCCAAGTAACCGCCCAGCTTCAAAACCACTTAAAATAGGTTTATTTGACCATCATGACAATATGGGACACAAATGAAAGGTATTCAGGAGTAGATTACGAATCAGGAAGGAGGAATAGGCTTTATAATTTATTGATATCGGAAGGGGGCAGACCCTTTCCCATTACCCCCCAAAAACACCACCCAAAATCAAAAGTGGACCTATAAGGACAATATGGGTATGAAATGAAAAGTATGCGGGAGAAGATAACGAATCTGGTATACAAATTCATGTCGAAGTATAGGTGGTCACCCCACCACCCACAAAAACGCCCAAAATTGGCACAATAGCCAATCATGTCTATATGGTACTCGGTTTGTTTGTTTGTTCCGTATCGAAATTTTCCAATATTGTGTAGGTTGGTCTGGAAGGAAACATGGGCTATATAATTTTTCGATATCGAAAGGGAGCAAACCCTCCCCCTTATGCCAAAAACACCACCCAAAATCAAAAGTGAACTGATAGGCACAATATGGGTATCAAATGAAAGGTATTGGAAACTAGAATCGGGCTGCCCCAACCCTAAAACTCCCTCAAACAGACATATTGAACGTTCATGTCGGTATGGGGCTCAAATGAAAGGTATTCGGGAGTAGATTTCAAATCCGGCATACGAAATACGATCGAACTATAGGGGTCATCCCACCCCCCAAAAACGCCCCAAATGGGCAGAAGACCAATTATGACTATACGCGACTCGGCTGAACCGATTTTCTTAAAATTGGGGCTCAAATGAAAGATATTCGGAGGCAGATTTCGAATCCGGCATACAAAATCAGATCGAAGTATAAGGGTCGCTCCACCCCCTAAAAACGCCCCAAATGGGCAGAAGACCAATTATGACTACAAGGGACTCGACTGAATAGATTTTCTTAAAATTTTCACAGATTGTGTAGGTTTGTCTGGAAGGAAACATGGACTATATAATTTTTCAATATGGGAATGGGGCGAACCCTCCCCCCTTAACCCAAAAACGCCAACCAAAACCAAAAGTGAACCGATAGGCACAATAAGGCTATCAAATGAAGGGTATTGGAGGCTAGAAAACGAATATGGTATTAAAATTGGGGTCCAAGTACCCAGCGGTCTGCCCCAACCCCAAAACTCGTCTAAACAGATTTGTGCGACGTTCAAGTCAATATGGGACTCAAATGAAAAGTATTCGGCAGTAGATTACAAATATGGCTTAAAAAATTAGGTCCGAGTAATGGTCGCCCCATCGCCAAAACCCCCTAAATGGGCATATTAGCTGACCATGGCTATATAGGACTCAAATGAAAGGTATTTGGGAGTAGATTACCAATATGACAGTAAAATTTTGCATTCAAGTCCAGATGGCACTTTTCCTCCTAAAAATACGTCAAATAGGTTAATTGAGCCATTATGACTATAAGGTACTCAAAGGAAAGTTATATGAGAGTAAAAAACGAATTTGGAGGCCACCGTAGCACAGAGGTTAGCATGTCCGCCTATGACGCTGAACGCCTGGGTTCGAATCCTGGCGATACCATCAGAAAAAATTGCCAGCGGTGGTTTTCCCCTCCTAATGCTGGCAACATTTGTGAGGTACTATGCCATGTAAAACTTCTCTCCAAAAATGTGTCGCACTGCGGCACGTCTTTCGCACTCGGCTATAAAAAGGAGGCCCCTTCTCATTGAGCTTAAACTTGAATCGGACTGTACTCTTTGATATGTGAGAAGTTTGCCCCTGTTCCTTAGTGGAATGTTCATGGGCAAAATTTGCAATTTGCAATTTGCATTTTTATTTGCAAAACGAATTTGATGTCTAATTGTTGTGCCAAGTGTTTTGAACTTCATTTCCGACTAAGACAATATAGAGCTCAAATCAACGATATTATGGGAGTAAAGAACGCTCCAGCCCCAAAACACACTTCAAACGGTTCATATTTACCGAACATGGCAATATGGGGCTTAAATTAAAGGGATTTGGGAGCGGAGCACGAATTTGATATCCATATTTGAGTCGAAATGTCTGAGGTGCCATCCCTCCCCTAAAAATCCCACCCCCAAAAACACCAAATATCGGAGATTGGTAATTCGAATTTTCATGTGTTTGAGGAGCCGCTCACCCCAAGATACTTCCCTAATCAGACGTATTTACCGACCATGGTAATATGTGACTTATAGAAAGGCTATTTAGGAGTAGAGTACGAAATTACCGACCTTATTTACATATCATGTCAATATGTGCCTCATAGAAAATGTATTTGAAAGTAGAGCACGAGGCTCATATTTACTTTGAGACCAAGTGTCTGGGTGGTCACCCCACCCTCTAAACAGGAAATATTAACCAATAGGGTAATGTAGGACTCAAATGAAAGGCATTTGGGAGGAGAGTAAACATTTGCCCAGGAACCGAGCAGGGTCAAACTTCTCACATATCAATGAGTGCTTTGCGATTCAAATTTAAACTCAATGTCCTTTTTTCTAACTCAGGGATCTTTTTTTTTAATCGAGGAAATAAAATTTGGTTGTTGAAGAAATCATGAATGCACCCTTATAGACAATATCACTTTATAGAGGTTCGTCTACGTATGTATGCGAGTATAGTATTGATTGATGTTCGTTCATCTGCATAACCCAGTGTTCAAGTGATTTCAATTTATTGCTGGATTAATTTTATGCAAGCCAACCCAAGGACGGACATGACCAAATGATGATGGTGGTATAATTTTTTTTTGTTTCGATATTTAAGTGCATTAAAATAGCATCTGATGTTCGGCCACTTTTAGGCGTTCGATTGCAGCAATTATCGTAAGTGAGACACCATGATCCATGTGTTTGTTAGTAAATGTGTGAGTGCGTTTATATGTATGTATAAATGTATGCAATAATGTTTCTGTCTGTAGACACATACATATGGATATAGGATTATTATAGCAAACCACTATATGTGGCAAGATTATCCAGTGCAAATTGAGTGGACTGCTGTCATTTTTGGCTTTTTGAATGTGGTGTGTGAAATAGCAGAGGAACTGGTTACGTATGATCAACATGAAGGTGATTCATAGCGTATACGTTTAATGGGAAAAGTCAAACCGAAACAGATTTTATTAGCACAACAACAAAGAATAGTTTGAACTTTAAATCAGAAAACTGAGCAATCAATCCAAATAGACTAGATATTGTAAAAATATTTACTACTTAAGGGAAAGAATCTTCACAATCTAAGCAAGCCATAGAATAGAACTTTCGGCATAGAGTACAACTGGAGCCTTAAAAAGGTCCTCACAAGTAAGTCCAGCGGCGTGACATTTGTAAAACTGGATCGAAAGTTAAACTGAATAAAAGCAACGTTTCACAATTAGTCCAGGTATATCAATGCGGATTTCGAGAGGAGAATCTCCTTGAGGAGTCAGATGGCACTGGCTCTTGTTTAAATACTGAGTGCCAATGATACTCGGGAGATCTATTTATATGGGAGCTATATCAGGTTAATGACTGATTCGAACCATACTTTGCACAGTTGTTGTAAGTCTTAACAGAGCACTACATGCGAAATTTCAGGCGAAATTTGAAACAGTGAGTTGCCCTAGGCATTTCATTGTCTGAACTGAACATGGTCCAGATCGGACCAAATTTGGATATAGCTGCCATATAGACTGATCTGCCGACCGTATTTGGCATAGTTGTTGGGAGTCATAACAGACCACTATGTGCAAAATTTCTGGAAAAAATTGCGATTTGTAAGGGCTTAAGAAGTTAAATCGGGAGAACGGTTTATATGGACCGATTCGGACCATACTTGACATAGCTGTTGGAAGTCATAACAGAACACTATACGTCATAGTCATAACAGAACACAAAATTTGAGCCAAATCGGACAAAAATTGCGGATTACTGGGACTCAAGAAGTCAGATCGGGAAATCGGTTTATATGGGAGGTCTATCTAAATCGGAAGAACACGAATCGACGTCGAGACGATCAAGAATATATATATTTTATGTTTTTTTTTTTTTTGGGGGGGGGGTCGAACCCTCCCCTTTACCCTAATTTTTAGAAACGCCAGATCTCGGAGATGGGTCGTGCGATTTAAGCGAAATTTTGTAGGCCCTCTTATAGTAACCTTAAAACAAAAATTTAAAAACCAATCACGACAATATTGGACTTAAATGATAGGTGGTTAAGAGTAGAAAACGCATCCGATATCCAATTGTGGGACCAAGTATTGGGAGGGACCCCATCCCCCAAACACCCCAAAATCGGACATATTTATCGACCATTGCAATATGAGGCTCAAATAAAAGGTTTTTGAGAGGATAATACGAATCTGATATCCAAGTATTTAGGGGGCCGCCCCTCCAAGAAACAATCCCCCCACCCCCCAAACAGGACAAATTTACAGACCATGACAATATAGTGCTCTAATGAAAGGTATTTGGAAGTAGAATGCGAATCTGATATGAAAATTTCAGAATAGTGTCTATGGGGCCACTCCACCCCCATAACACCTCCCAAATAGAATGTATTTGCTGACCATTGCAATATGGGGCTCACATAAAATGTATTTTAGAGCAGAACACGAATCTGATATCAACATTCGGTAACAACTATCTAGAGGACGTCCCACCCCCTTAGCAACTCGCAAATAGAACGCATTTGCTCACCAAGACATTTTGGGCTCAAAGAGAGTAAAGCACAATGTTAATAGTTTTAAGGACCCACCCCCAAACCGGACGCTAACTATTGCAATAAGAGGTTAAAACAAGTAAAAAGGCATTAGGTTTGGCCGGGCCGAACTTTAAATACCCACCACACCGGGTATATATGTAAACCCCCTTTCATCACAATCCGGTGAAAATTGGATAACTCATGCACCCAAATTCGACACGGACATTGAGTGGTCTAATAAATATAAGTCACTGTTGAACTTTGTATTTCAAATTTTAACAAAATTGGATAAAAAATAAAACTTTTATGAGCTTCAGACCCTTTACCGGGAGATCGGTCTATATGACAGCTATATCTAAATACAGTCCGAACTTTACAATATTTGGGTCGGATGGCGGGTGGCCTAACACTACACCCGGTTTCAAATTTCAAAGAAATCGGATAAAAAAATAAAGCTTTTATGGGCTTCAGACCCTTTATCGGGAGATCGGACTGTATGGCAGCGGATATTTGGAATGGATATCGGGAGACCTAAAACTACCCACTGTTTCAAATTTCAGTGAAATCGGGTAATAAATAGGGCTTTTATGGGCTTCAAACCCTTTATCGGCAGATCGGTCTATATGGCAGCTATATCTGAATATAGTCCCATCTCAACCCAATTTGGATCCTATGTTGTGTGGCGGAGAACTACCCACTGTTTCAAATTTCAACGAATTCGGTTAAAAAATAAAGCTGTTATGGGCTTCAGACCCTTTATCTGGAGATCGGTATATATGGCAGCTATATCTAAATATAGTCCGATTTGAACCATATTTAGGTCAGATGTTGAGAGGCTAAAAATTACCCACTGTTTCAAATTTTAGCAAAAACGTATAATAAATAAAGCTGTTATGGGCTCCAGACCCTTTATCTGGAGATCGGTCCATATGGCAGCTATATCTAAATATAGTTCGATTTGAACCTTATTTAGGTCAGATGTAGAGAGGCTTAAAATAACCCACTTTTTCAAATTTCAGCGAAATCGGGTAATAAATAAATATTTTTATGGGCTTCAGACCCTTTATCGGCAGATTGGTATATATGGCAGCTATATATAAATATAGTCCGATAAATATAGTCCGACCCTTAAACTACTCACTGTTTCAAATTTCATGGACATTAGACTCTTTATCGGCAGTTCGGTCTATATAGCAGCTATATCCAAATATGATCCGATTTGGGCCGTTCAAGAACATAACCAGCGGGCAACAAAAAGACGTATCTGTGCCAAATTTCAGCTCAATATCTCAATGTTTGAAGGCTGTAGAGTGATTACAACAGACGGACGGACAGACACACGGACATTGTTAAATCGTCTTTGAATTTTACGACGATCCGAAATATATATGCTTTGAAGGGTCGAAAATTGATATTTCGATGTGTTGCAAATGGAATGACTATATATGAATATACCCCCGTATGCTACAGTGGGGGGTATAATAAAAGGTATTTGTGATTTGAAAACTCATTTGATATTCAATTTTGGGGCCAAGTACTTGGCCACCTTAAACCAATGGCAATATGGGATTCATATAAATGGTATTTGAGAGAAGAGCACGATGTTGATATTTTTTCAGGACTAGTGTCCCGAAAACTCCCCTAAATCGGACATACATATTTACCGATCATGGCAAGCAATATGAGGCCCAAATGAAAGGTGTTTGGGAGTAGAGCACGAAATTTAAACCCAGTTTCCGGAGTACACACTTAAGGTCCACGACAACCCTTAAACCCACCAACCACCACACTTGGAGCCTTCTCACTCCCAAACTTCCCATGGGAATATCGAGCTCCAATAAAGTCTTTTAAGAATGGAATACATCTAAAATCTGAACTTAGATGAACCGAAACCCTCCGGGCGAATTCATAGATCAATGAGGATTTTACGGAATTCAGATAAGGGCATTTATATTGTTATACTGTTAGTCAAGCGTTATACATATGCCATTTTCGTGGCATGGTATTTCACTAAAAGCTCTTTAATTATAGGAATTAAATATTCAAAGGATAATTTTGTTCCATATAAAGTAATAGAAGACGCAGCAGAGCGGGCCAGCTGGTATGATATAAAATTCACCGACAATTGCTTTCTGGCTAAACGATCAAATGGAATTCATCTAAACTTTTAAGTTTTTATTTTTAGTCATTTAGTCTTTAATTTCCAAATATTTCGCAATTTCAAACAGGAAAATATAAAAATTATTTAAAAATATTTTATCTTGTCAACAAAAACCCTTCTGCCACTTAACGTTATTTCCATAGTACACTCTCTACAACAAAGCACCACACAGGCATTGTAAATATGCCCTACAACAAATTGCATGCACATACAACGTCCAGTTTACCAGTTTACCCAAACCCTTAATAATTAACACTATAGCCCATACCAGCATTTATACTTCGATAAGCTAGAAAGGACTTGCACAGACCAGGTGAGCACACAAAACAAAAGCTGCATAATTTTGAATTTCCATCCATTAAATTACTCATGCACAGCTACTTAGCCTGAAGTTTCTACACTTGCCATTGTGTATGGAATAAGCTTCAAATTTTCGCACCTTTTAGCCAAGTGGCCCCATATATAATCAGAGGTAGCAAATTGCAGCAACACTCAAAAAACCCCTAACCTGGCTAACAAATACATTAACAACACAGTCCTGTAGTCAATGGAAGACAGTTGTACGATAGTGGAATGACAGTAATGGTTAATAAAAATATAAGCAAAGAAAGCAATCGGCTTTAAATTCTTAAGAAACAAGTAAAAGCGTGCTAAGTTCCCCCGGGCCGAATATTGGGAACCATCCCCCATGGATTCTGCTAAGATATAGGAGCTATATCTGGTTATAGACCGATTTGTACCTTACTTGGCACAGTTGTTGAGAATCATAGTAGAACACTATGTGCAAAATTTCAGCCAAATCGGATAAAAATCGCGGATTCCAGGGGCTCAAGACGTCAAATCGGGAGATCGGTTTACATGGGGGCTATATCAGTTTATAGATCGATTTAGACCATACTTGGCATAGTTATTGGGAGTCATAACAGAACACTATGTGCAAAATTTAAACCAAATCGGATGAAAATTATGGCTTCCAGGGACTCAAGAAGTCAAATCACAAGATCGGTTTATATGGGAGCCATATCAGTTTCTTAACCGATTCGAACAGTACTTGACACAGTTGTTGGAAGTCATAACAGAACACTATATGCTAAGTTTCAGCCAAATCGGACAAAAAGTGTGCCTTCCATGGGCTCAAGAAGTCAAATCGGTAAATCGGTTTATATGGGGGCTATATCAGGTTCTTAAGCGATTGGAACCGTACTTTGCACAGTTGTTGAGAGTCATAACAGAACACAATGTGCAAAATTTCAGCCAAATCGGACAAAAATTGCGGATTCCAGGGACTCAAGAAGTCAAATCGGGGGATCAATTAATAGGGGATCTATATCCAAATCTGAACCGATATGGCCCATTTCCAATCCCCAACTACCTACCTACAATAATAAGTATCTGTGCAAAATTTCAAGCGGCTAGATTTACGCTATCGTGATTTCGACAGACGGACATGGCTAGATCGACTCAGAATGAATGAATGAAAAGACGATCGTGAATATGTGTACTTTATGGGGTCCTAGATCAATATTTCAAGGTATTACAAACATAATGACTAGATATATCCAACTGATTTCATTAAATTTGGTTTTAGTCGGTCTGTGCGTCGATGGCCCCAACACTGTACCTTCTCAGTCATAGTGCAGAGGGCACCGTTGTCGAGAGTATAATGCCACACCAGACATACCAGACATCTTTCATGGTCGCCTTCAAAAGACTTTTTTGCAGGAGCTCCTCCATCTATTCTGACAACATGACCTAGCCAAAGCAGGGGTTGTATTTTGATATGTGTAACTATGCTATCGTCGTCATGCAGCTCGTGGTTCATACAACGCCTTTATGCTCCATTAAAGCAAACTGGTTCATGTATTTTACGAAGGATTTTTCTCTCATACACTCCAAGTACTGATTTGTCTGCTTTCGCTAGTACCCATGCTTCGGAGCAATATAATAGCACGGATAGAATCAGTGTCTTGTATAGTGTAATTTTTGTCAGTCGGGAGGTGAATTTGGTCCTTATCTGCTTGCTCAGTCCAAGAAAAGCATCTCTTAACCAATATTATGATTTGTTTTATTTCAAAACTGGTGTCGTTTGATTCGATTAGGGCGGTGCCGAGGTAGATAAGGTTGCTGACTATCTTAAAGTTGTGGTTTCACATTTTTTCTCGATTTTCTTTATCTGATTGGGATTACAGGGCTTTGTAGGAGTTAATGTCATCCACTTTGTCTTATCTCTATTTATTGCCATAACCACTTTTTTGAATTCTCTTTCGATACTTTCAAAGGTTGCGATTGATAATATCGATGTCGTAGGCAAGTATCTGCATTTCGTATAATCTTCTCCAGCAGGATATTTAAAAGATCACACGATAGGCTGTCTCCCTGTCCGAAACCTCGTTTGGTATTGAACGGTTCGGAGAGATTATTTTCATATTCTTAGTGGGGAACGTGTATCAACAAGTGTCATCCTGCAATGTCGCATCAATTTCGGATATGGTTTGAAATACCTTGAACGTATAGGTCTGTCGAAGGCGGCTTTGTAGTCAACGAAAAGATGGAAGGTGGCGATTTGTCCTTCTCGGGTCTTTTCCAGGATTTGGCGCAGTGTAAATAACTGGTCTATGATTGATTTATCAGTCCTGAAGCCACACTGAAAGGGCCCAATTATATCTTTGACTTTAATTTTTCACAAAGTACGCTCGATAGTATCATGTATGCGATGGGGGAAGGAGACTTATTCCTCTGGAGTTGGCACATTCCGTCTTGTCTCCTTTCTGTGTACGGGACATAGTATGCAGAGGTTCCAATCATCGGTTTTGCGTTCTTTTGGCCAAATTGCGCAGACGAGTTGATGCATTCGCGTGTCACCTCCAGTCTTAAACAGTTCAGGCGACAACCCATCGGCTTCTTACTGTTTTTCAGTCGGGTAACTACTGCGTAGACCTCGTTTTGACTAGGTGGTATAAATTCTATGCCACCTTTAGGGATTGGTTCTGCGGTATATTTATGGCCACTATTATCGGACACCAGCGGCTGGGAAAAGTGTTATTTCCATGTTCTCAGCACACTCTCTGTATCAGTTACCAGATTTCCTTCTTTGTCTCTGCAGGAGAATGTGCCTGTACCAAAGCCATTGGTTTGCTGTTTAATTCTCTGGTAGAATTTTTGGCTCCTGAAAATCGCCATTCGCTCACACTCACGTCTTTCCATTTCCTTCGTCTTCTTGCGGAAAAGACGAATCTCCTCTCCCCTTTTTCTTCCGATACCTCTCGGTCAACTGGCCCGTTGCTACTGACTGTAATGTTGACCCGTATGCCGCATTCTTAGCACACCTGGTCGTACCATGGGTTCCTTGGGGAAGGCTGTTGGTACCCAAGTTCCGATGTAGCGGCTCTTTTCATGGAGTGGGCAATGGTTTGCATTGCGCTGCTATATATCGGGACAGGGAGAGCTGTCTGCAAGCAATTGGGTAAGCCGAGTGGAGTATGCCGTTGCCACCTGCTGTGGATGCAGCTTTCCCACGTCCAGCTTCCGTGCAGTGTCAGATCGTACTTTTCTCGCCACACTAAGAAGTGTGTAAACCTCTGCTCCTCGGATCGATTATACATCTAACTCGCTGGTTGAGTACCTTCCATCTATCACAACATGATCTATTTCTCGTTTCTCGTGTTTTGATCTGGTGACAGCCATTCGACCGTGTGTATCCTTCGATGTTGAGATCTGATGCTGCTAACTACCCATTAGCCTCAACCCATTGTCGGAAGTTTCTTCGTGTTGGCTAAATTTTCCGACTGTTTGGCCAAAGATATTTTCCTTCCCTATTTTCGAAATAAAATCTCCCAGAACGATTGTTCTGTTCGGTTTGCCAGAGCCGCCTCCATCATCGGTCGGCGTCGGCGTCGGTGTCAGAAAAGTGTAACCGGTGAATGGAGTGGGTACATTTCCGATCTTGTTGCAAGGTGCTGTGCAAACATAGAGAGCAGTGGGTCACAAGCGTCGTCGTCGTCGTCGTCGTCGTCGCATTCTGCGTCCTCGTCATCGGACTATGTGACCCCCGACCTCTCCCGTGTTTCAATATACGCAACACCAGCATCCCAGCCAGACCATTGCCGCGAAGTGTATAATTTTTGAAATTGAATTGCAACGGTCTTCGAGGCAAGATCGACGAGATTATAGATTTTATGAGTCGGAAGAACCGTTCAATACCAAACGAGGTTTCAGAGAGGGAGACAGTCTATCGTGTGATCTTTTAATATCAGAACGATTTTAGTATCATAGCCGAAACAGCGGTCATATTCTCTTTCTAGGCGCCCGTAAAAAAATATCCTGGGTCTGTTCGTCCTTATCTTCCGTCGGGACATGGCCGCAAATAAGGCTGAAGAATTTGAACTTTATGCGGATTGTTGCTAGCCTCTCATCCACTGGAGTAAACCTGGAACAAGGTTGTCGGTCTTGCCTACCTGCCATTTCTCGAGCTACTGAACACAGTAGAAGGGATGGCCAGGGCGACGTCGGTGGCGAAGTGGGACACGGTAGATGGTTGCCTGACTGCGAAGGCGCTATGGCCGGTCATCAACCGCACGAGGACGAGGGAGTTGCTGGCGTTCGATAAGAGGTCGATGAGTACTTTGACAGGGCTCATAACCGGACACTGTGCCATAGGCCGCATGGCGGCTCGCATGGGAATACCGCACAATGACTTCTGTAGGAGTTGACTCGATGAGAATGAGGAGGAGACTATTGAGCACTTGCTGTGTTCCTGTCCGGGTCTGCAGAGACGTAGGCTCTCCTTTCTGGGGAGCCGTTTTCTACTGTGATCCGAGTGAACTTGCGAACGTACCCCTGGTATCTCTCCTGAGGTTGTTGGGGGAACCGATGGTTCCGACAGGGGGGTGCCACAGGCTCCGGCGTAGGTAGATCCGTGCTTGCGTAAGGACGAGCGGTTCTACATCCCCCGCTCGGGTTTGTCCACACCTCCTGTTTTTTCATTTATTCGTGTATAACCTCTAGTACAAGGACTCACATTATTTTCTTCCCCTTTTCTCTCTAGAGTACCACAATGGGAGGATAAGTTATTACATGGCTTCTATGCAAGGCATAGTACCTCACAAATGTCGCCAGCATTAGGAGTAGAAAACCATCACTAAAAAAATTTTTTTATGTTCAGCGTCAAAGGCGTATATGCTAAACTCTACGCTACGATGGCCTCTGGTACATACCAAGCGCTGATCTTAAAAGTCTTAAGGAGAAATTTTTCAAAATTTTTGCCAGTTAGGAAAAAAAAATTCACAAAACATGAACTCAACTTAACCTTCAAATGACTCAAACTTAACCTTCAAAGTAATGAATTTACAAGCATTATCATATGACCATCGTTATTCCATCTTTAGATAGCTATACAAACGTAACGTTAAACTATACAAATTTGTATCCAATACACCACCATACACAAAAAAAATTACACCGTTAACACTTTGTATGAAAGAACGATACGATACGACACGGCACGACACACTGCATGAATAGCGGACACATCCGTTCGCCTCTGCAGCATAGCTGTATTATTATTTCATGTTTCAGCTAAAGCCAAAGCGAATGCTAGGAAACCAGCCATTGACCACAGATGACATGTATTTTCACATTATAAAGCTAATAACCCTTGGTATATGTACACACATACAAACACACAAATCCACAAATGACTAAAAGCTAGACCATGAAAAACTATGCCATATCCCAAAAAATGTCCTTTGCACTCAATTCCATTAAATATGGCACGGTTGGAAAATTTGTTGGAGGCAGTTGCCATAATCTACCAGTTGGTTGGTTAGCAATTTTTGAAATGCATTTTAATGCTGCACTTAAGAGCCATAGTACAAGGTTTAGTTTTTGGTATTAAATTTTAAATTGTGGATTGGAGCGTTTTTATACCCTACACCACTACTGTGGTGCGGGGTTTTATAACTTAGTGCATTTGTTTGTAACACCCAAAAGGAAGAGGGTGGGTCTATCCCAGTAGTCGCTACCGATCGACACAGAATCACTTTCTGATTCGATTTAGCTATGACCGTCTGTCTGTCTGTCTGCCCGTCTGTCTGTCCATGTTAATTTGTGTACAAACAGGTCGCAATTTTCATCCGATCGTCTTCAAATTTGGTATGGCAATGCTTTTCGGCCTAGAGACGAAGCATATTGAAATTGGAAAAAATCGGTTCAGATTTGGTTATAGCTCCCATATATATGTTCGTCCGATTTGCAGTAATAAAGCAATAAAATGGTCATTTGTCGACCGATTCTCTTGAAATTTGGTAGGAAGGATTTTCCTATGACTCTCAATATTACTGGTGAATTTCAAAAAAATCGGTTCAGATTTTGATATAGCTACCATATATATGTTCGTCCGATTTGCAGTAATAAAGCAATAAAATGGTCATTTGTTGACCGATTCTCTTGAAATTTGGTAGGAAGGGTTTTCTTATGACTCTCGGTATTCCTGGTGAATTTAATAGACATCGGTTCAGATTTGGTTATAGCTGCCATATATATGTTCGTCCGATTTGCAGTAATAAAGCAATAAAATGGTCATTTGTTAACTGATTCACTCGCAATTTGACAGGAAGAATTTTCTTATGACTCTCAATATTACTGGTGAATTTTATACAAATCGGTTCAGATTTGGATATAGCTCCCATATATATGTTCGTCCGATTTGTAGTAATAAAGCAATAAAATGGTCATTTGTTGACCGATTCTCTTGAAATTTGGTAGGAAGGATTTTCCTATGACTCTCAATATTACTGGTGAATTTTATACAAATCGGTTCAGATTTGGATATAGCTCCCATATATATGTTCGTCCGATTTGCAGTAATAAAGCAATAAAATTGTCATTTGTCGACCGATTCTCTTGAAATTTGGTAGGAAGGATTTTCCTATGACTCTCAATATTACTGGTGAATTTTATAAAAATCGATTCAGATTTGGTTATAGGTGCCATAAATATGTTCGTCCGATTTGGAGTAATAAAGCAATAAAATGGTCATTTGTCGACCAATTCTCTTGAAATTTGGTAGGAAGGATTTTCTTATGACTCTCGGTATTCCTGGTGGATTTTATACAAATCGGTTCAGATTTGGATATAGCTCCCATATATATGTTCGTCCGATTTCGAGTAATAAAGCAATAAAATGGTCATTTGTTGACCGATTCACTCGCAATTTGACAGGAAGAATTTTCTTATGACTCTCAATATTACTGGTGAATTTTATACAAATCGGTTCAGATTTGGATATAGCTCCCATATATATGTTCGTCCGATTTGGAGTAATAAAGCAATAAAATGGTCATTTGTTGACCGATTCTCTTGAAATTTGGTAGGAAGGATTTTCCTATGACTCTCAATATTTCTGGTGAATTTCAAAAAAATCGGTTCAGATTTGGTTATAGGTGCCATATATATGTTCGTCCGATTTGGAGTAATAAAGCAATAAAATGGTAATTTGTTAACTGATTCACTCGCAATTTGATTGCGATTTTCTTATGACACTCGGTGAATTCCTGGTGAATTTCATAGAAATCGGGTCAGATTTAGATATAGCTCTCATATAAATATATATCGCCCGATTTTCACTCCTAGACCCACTGCAAGTGCATTTATTGACCAATCTTCCCAACATTTTGTAGAATGCTTTCCTCGACGAATTCCACAATATCCATAAAGTTTGCTCGAAATCGGTTCAGATTTAGATATAGCTTCCATGTATATGTTCGTCAGATTTTGGGTAATTTGTTGACATTTGTCAACCGTAGTCATTACATTTTGAACATATTTGCTTTACACGAAATTTGATACAGGAATTTTAATAATCTATCTGTATACATCCGCCGAGGTCCATCAAAATTGGTTAAGGATTAGATGTAGCCCCCCTTTTTTATTTATAGGGTAGGTGTAGGGTAGTATGAAGTCGGCACCGCCCGACTTTTGCCTTTCCTTAAAATTGCATGTGATCATAAGAAAAAAAAACAAGGCACATTTAGAAAAGTGGGAGTATTATAACATCGTCTGCGTAGCAGACGAGCTTAAATCCCTCCTCAGCAGAGATGGCCTGTCAAAAACAGTGACGTATATGACATACATTTCCGACGTATATTACATACGTCGAAAACGTCGTAAACCTAGCCAAAAAACTAGGTTTCTGACAGAAAAAAAAATTCGAACGAAAATTTGTCGAATTTTTGATCTGATTAACTAAAAATTTTGGCATAAGTATTAACACTCCATGTACCGTTTCACTTGACACTTCCTCAGATGTCATGCATTTTTAACATATGTCGTTTACAACAGCTTTCAAAAAGCAAATTAAAACGGGAGAAGCAAATAATTTTGCAAAAGGATATAAAATAATTGCAATTTCTAAATATAATTGATGAAAACTAATAATTTATTGATTTTGTGCTTCACAAAAAAATCCTTAAACGTTACTTTATAAATTGACTTGAAATTTGCGTATATTTCCAATTTATTGTGTGAAAAATGTAAATGCAAAAATTAAAAAAAAAACTTAATATTTCTTTTATTGCGAAAATTTTTTACATATAAACTCTTCTATATACAACAAATAAGTGACAATAATATTTGTTAAAAATAAACTTTTACACTGAGTTATTAAGGTTTATGACGTTTGCGACTTTTTCTACGTTTTATACAAGTATACGACGTTTTCGACTTTTACAACTTTTTGACAGTCGGAAACCTAAAAAATCGTCTTACGGACCATCTCTGCTCCTCAGTCAGCATCCGTAATAGGTCATTTATGATGGTCACCCATAGGACGTGTCCCTGTGACGTGCCCTGTGCCACTTTCTCCCTTATATTTATGCCATGCGACACACAATTTATCCACCTGTTCCTTGGCATATGGTTTATCCAGTCTCTAAGGACCGGGTCCACGCGGTTCTGTTCTAAGGATTGGATCAGTGTGTCGGTCCGCAAATTGTTAAAAGACCCCTCAATGTCAATGCATACCGCCAGTGTGGACGTTTTGGCATCGAAGGATTCTTCTATTTAATGCACAACCTCGTGCAGGACAGTCCCCACCAATCTAAACAGGGTAGTCAACGTACATAAACGGAGTTTGTGGCTGGAACACTTGGATAAATGTAACTTAGGTACCGGTGTAGGCAAGCTGTGGTCTACTGTTAAGTCACTCTCGAACCCCGGTAGACGGGATGATAGGACCTCAGTCACTTTTGGCGAAATAACCGCGACTGATCCGAAGAGATGCGCCAGGTTGTTCAACCGTCAATTTATTGTGCATCCCGAGAGTGAGGAGAAGGAGGAGAGCCATCCGCCGTATACGTGGTCTCCGAGCCGATAAACAGCCATCACATTTTACCGTGGGCGAAGTTACGAATGTTATCCGTGGCGCCAAATCATCTAAGGCGTTGGGCCCCGACGGAATATCTACATTGACGTTGAAGAATCGGAGTTGAGTACCTTACTACTGTCCTCAACCTGTCTTTGAACACTCTTATAGTTCCCGATGTCTGGAAAATGGGCAGAGTGAACCCGCTACTGAAACCTGGAAAGGACCCGAGTTTGAGGAAGTCCTACAGACCGATCTCCCTTCTCTCACCAGTGGCAAAGACGCTTGAGGCATTACTCCTCCTCAGCTTCGTAGGAGAATTTCCATTCGCCGAGCATCAACATGGATTTCGAAGACTGCATAGCACAACAACAGCTTTGCATGCCATCACCCCACACATTTGCAGTGGCTTCAATCAGCCCAGTCCATGTGAAAGGACGGTCCTCGTGGCACTGGATCTATCGAAGGCATTCAAAACGGTCAGCCATGCAAAATTATTTGAGGAAATCGTCAATACGTCCCTCCGGCCAGGCCTGAAAGGCGGGGTCGCGAATTATCTATGTGGTTTTAGGTATAAGAAGTCGAAGCATCGTAGAGTGAAACAGGGAGTCCCCTAAGGTTCGACGATATGTCCGGCACTGTTTAACCTCTACCTATCCTCCATTCCACCCCCTCCAGACGGCATAGAGATCGTATCATATGCGGACGATTGTACGATCATGGCATCAGGCCCCCAACCAATTGTTCACATCTGCGATAGGTTGAACGTCTACCTCAAGAAACTTGCTTCATATTTCGCTGCAAGAAATCTAAAGGTATTTGCCACCAAATCTTCAGCTACATTGTTCACTAGAAATACGCGTGAGGTGAATGATTAGCTGAGTGTGATGGTCGATGGAGAAATGATTCCGACCACCAAAATACTTGGCGTCACATATGACAGCTCTTACACATTCTCCCCACATGCCACAGCAATTTGCGATAAAGTCAAAAGTAGAAACAACGTCCTCAAGTCACTTGTTGACAGCACTTGGGGTGCAGACAAAGAAACCTTGTTGACCACGTACAAAGCAATTGGCTCGTCTGTGGTAGGTTATGCAGCGCCAATGTGGTCCTGTCAGCTTTGTGACACGCGGTGGAATTATATTCACACCTGTCAGAATGCCGGCCTCCGAACTGCGACGGGCTGTCTCCTCAGTTCTCATGTGGACCACCTCCATCAGGAGACAAAGATCCTACCAGTGCGAAGACATAACTACATGCTGTCTAAGCAATACCTTTTGGGCTGTTATCGCAGAAATCATCCAAATCATCATCTTGTGGATAGATACCCACCGCCCAGAAGCCTTAAGGTTGATCTACACGATCTAGAGCGTGAGGTCCAGCGCTACAAGAGAGAACCTCTAGATCAAGCGGCATATCAAGCGGGTCTGAACAACATTCATGCAGACACGGTAGCAGATGCGGTAAATGGCTACCGGGTGAATGTAGTCCTTGGAGAACGACCGCTTACCATTGGATATAAGAAAAGATTTGCTCTGCTATCAGAGCGATATCAAGATATGGTCCGGTTTGGACCACAATTAAATTATATGTTGGAGACCTGCGTAAAATGTCAGTCAATTCGAATAAGAATGGGCCCTTTGGGGGCTCAAGAAGTAAAATAGAGAGATCGATTTATATGGGAGCTGTATCGGGCTATAGACCGATTCAGACCATAATAAACACGTATGTTGACGGTCATGAGAGAATCCGTCGTACAATATTTCAGGCAAATCGTATAATAATTGCGACCTCTACAGGCCCAAGAAGTCAAGATCCCAGATCGGTTTATATGACAGCTATATCAGGTTATGAACCGATTTAAACCATACTTGGCACAGTTGTTGGATATCATAACAAAACACGTCGGGCAAAAATTCATTCAAATCGGATAAGAATTACGCCCTCTAGAGGCTCAAGAAGTCTAGACCCAAGATCGGTTTATATGGCAGCTATATCAGGTTATGAACCGATTTGAACCATTCTTGGCACAGATGTTGGATATCATGACAAAACACGGCGTGCGAAATTTCATTCAAATCGGATAAGAATTGCGCACTCTAGAGGCTCAAGAAGTCAAGACCCAAGATCGGTTTATATGGCAGCTATATCAGGTTATGAACCGATTTGAACCATTCTTGGCACAGATGTTGGATATTATGACAAAACACGTCGTGCGAAATTTCATTCAAATCGTATAAGAATTACGCACTCTAGAGGCTCAAGAAGTCAAGACCTAAGATCGGTTTATATGACAGCTTTATCAGGTTATCAACCGATTTGAACCATACTAGGCACAGTTATTGGATATCATAACAAAAAACGTCGGGCCAAAATTCATTCAAATCGGATAAGAATTGCGCCCTCCAGAGGCTCAAGAAGTCAAGACCCAAGATCGGTTTATATGGCAGCTATATCAGGTTATGAACCGATTTGAACCATTCTGGGCACAGATGTTGGATATCATAACAAAACACGTCGTGCGAAATTTCATTCTAATCGGATAAGAATTGCGCACTCTAGAGGCTCAAGAAGTCAAGACTCAAGATCGGTTTATATGGCAGCTATATCAGGTTATGAACCGATTTGAACCATACTTGGCACAGTTGTTGGATGTCATAACAAAACATGTCGTGCAAAATTTCATCCCAATCGGATAAGAATTGCGCACTCTAGAGGCTCAAGAAGTCAAGACCCAAGATCGGTTTATATGACAGCTATATCAAAACATGGACCGATATGGCCCATTTACAATACCAACCGCCCTACAAGCGGCTAGCTTTACTCCTTCGGAAGTTAGCGTGCTTTCGACAGACAGACGGACGGACGGACAGACGGACATGGCTAGATCGACATAAAATGTCACGACGATCAAGAATATATATACTTTATGGGGTCTCAGACGAATATTTCGAGTAGTTACAAACAGAATGACGAAATTAGTATACCCCCCATCTTATGGTGGAGGGCATAATAAACTGCCAAAACAACAACAACAACCGAGTAACAAATTTGACAATTTGAATGCATCTGTTAAAGATAACGGTATGAAAACATACTTCTAATTCATTTGGTTACACCCTGTGCAAAAAAAAATGAAAAGCAGCAACCCTGGTTATACCTATTTTAGCAACTCTGTGCTTGCATTGTTTACAAAACTGAAGAAATCAAGAAATTCAACTATGCTACGAAAAAGACAACGTCTGAAACAAATAAAAGGTAATAATAACTACAAGAAATCCAAACAATTGTTCATATATTGTACATATGTTACCCTCTTTGCAGAAATACATCCTCGACCAGTGACTGTCGCGCAAAACAATGCCAAAGTTACAGTGCAATACATACAGCCTCAAAAACGCTCAGTCCATCCGCCCGTCGTCATAGAAATTCCGCACACATCAAATTCCCTCAGAAATCATGATGGTGTTGAACAGGAATTGGAAATAGAAAACATTGAATATCTCGATGAAACCAATGTCCAGTTGGTTGAAGATGATGACGCACCAACAGATGATATATTCTATCCCAATGCCATACATTGCCTATTGGATTTGTATAAAGCTAAATATGACCAACTACCAGAAAGAAATATTTCCAAAAAGGCTCTCCGCCAATTTTGGCTTCAGATTGCCAGCGAAATGCAAGAAAGATTTTTTGAGTTTGGGGCACAACAATTACAAAGGAAATATGCCACATTAAGAGCACAATATTTTGCTCTTAACTCTGCAGAAGATGTGGACAATTTTGAGTATTTCCATGAACTTCATAATATATACGATGACCCTTCCAAATCTGTTTTAGTCGATGGAGGAGTGACAAATAACAACAGCAGTAGCCCCCATAAAACCCTTTACAAAGATGAAAATCTTATAGTCTTTGATATCAGTGAAAAAGAGGGCGAAATTGAGGAGGAGCACAACTCAAATTTTCAAAGTGAAGAAATTGTTCACAAGGAGCATGAATTTATCAACATGGTGGTGGCTATGAAAGAAGCACCAAACGTTAAGCCACAAGTAATACAAAATACCAACTCTTCCAATAACACTCCAAGTGTAAAAGAATACCCAATTAAAGCTCAAAAGGTTAAATACAATTTAAAAAGGAACATAGCCGAAATTAAGAAAAACAAAGATGACGAGCAGCCACCAACTAAACAAAAGCCTACGGGTTTAGAAGATACTCTTTTAGATTATTCACCATCTGTTGCAATTCATAACCAATCTGTCTCTCTGTCCGACTCCTCCCAGGCAGAAAGCATGACCTTAAGACTATTCAACATAGAACAAGAAAAAAGGCATCGTGAACAAATGGCCTTGCTCGACCGACAATTCAAACAACAACAATTAGCACTAGAGAATATAAATTTACACTTACAAGAACTTATTAAAAGAATGCCTCCAGCATTATGATTTTTATTACCTTGTTTGAATTGTTCTAAAATTAAATCCTATGTCATTTCATCTGCCGCCAAATGGTAAATCTTCGAATTCTAGTTTTTGGGTTTCGAAAACTTTTTGTAATTCTAGCTGCAAAAGTTCATGTAATGACTGACTATTATGACGATAGATCCATTTGCCAGTTGCACCTGATGATTCGCCCACAAAATCATAACGCTTAGGACCACTGGTAGGTGAGCTTAACCATATTTGACGGTTAGGTGTTTGGCGATTTATAACATAGGTGCCATGTTCGCCCAAGTTAACAGTCAAGACACCATCCTTTACAAAACCAAAAAACAAAAACAATATGAATACCCCAAAACAAAATCACAGCAAACTTACACTATAAGCCAAATCACTGCCTGGTATATTGTCAATGCTTTCCATCAATTGCTCAAAGTAGTCATTTAGCCCATCTAAGGTCTCGGCACATACCCGTTCATATGTTGCATGATCGAGTATAGAATCGACTACATGCTCTGTGGGCTGTTTTGTGGATGAGTATTTACGTTGTGGTGCTGTATAATTTGTTGCAACAATGGTCCGGGGTAAACTGCAGCATTTTATTACAGACAAATATCTCAAATTTCTTTGATTTTTTGCTATATTCCTAAGCAAAAAATTTGCTGCTAGCCGGCCGTACATTTTTTTATTTTTCGAATTATAAAACAGCTGTTTGACATTTTGTCATCTATGTTGCCAACATAAAATTTTAAGAGAAATTGTAAGAGATTGCAGAGAAATAATTGCAAGGGTCATTGGGATATATACATCATGAGATTTGTTGGATACAAATTATTACGTTTTTACACCCTACACCACTACTGTGGTACAGGGTAATACAACTTTGTATTTTTTTGTAACACCCAGAAGGAAGAGAAAAAGACCCATTGATAAGTATACTGATCGACACAGAATCAATTTCTGATTCGATTTAGGTATGTCCGTCTGTCCATGTTAATTTGTGTTCAAAGTACAGGTCGCAATTTTAGTCCGATCGTCTTTAAATTTGATACAGGCATGTTTTTCGGCCTAGAGACGAAACCTATTGAAAGTGGAAAAAATCGGTTCAGATTTGGATATAGCTCCCATATATATGTTCGTCAGATTTGCAGTAATAATGGAATAAAATGGTCGTTCGTTAACCGATTCTCTCGAAATTTGGCCGAAAGGATTTTCTTATAACTTTCGATATTATTGGTGAATTTCATAGAAATCGGTTCGGATTTATATATAGCTCTCATATATAAATGTCACCCGATTTTCACTCCTAGAGCCACTGCAAACGCATTTTTCTTTGCCAAAACTTTGCACAAGGCTGTCCCCGACGACTGCCACATTATTTGAGAAGTTTGTTCGAAATCAGTTCAGATTTAGATATAGCTCCCATAAATATCTTCATCTGATTTTGAGAACTGTTGCAATAAAGTGCTCATTTGTTAACCGATTCTCTCGAAATTTGGCAGGAGGGATTTTCTTACGACTTTCGACATTACTGGAGAAATTCATGGAAATCGATTCAGGTTTAAATATAGCAGTTATATTGATTTCCACTCCAAGAGCCACTGCAAGCGCATTATTTGATCAATTTTACCAAAATTTTGGACAACGCTTTCCCCAACAACTACCACATTATCTAAGAAGTTCGCTCGAAATCGGTTCAGAATTAGACATAGCTCTAATATATATGTTCGTCAGATTTTGTATAATTTGCAATAATGTTGTTATTTGTGAACCGTAGTTATTACAGTTTGCACATATTTGTTCAAAATTTGACACGGATCGTTTAATAACCCATCCGAAAACATCAGCAGACTGGACCTCAAAGTTCCAGCCCGTGTGGTGCTCTATGGGCAGCTATTTCGTGCTGGGGGTAGTTGCGCAATTCTACATACAAATTTGTAGTAGATTAGGATGTGAAAATGAAAACATTGACTTACGTATGTGCAGGCGAAACATTTAATTCGACAATCGTTCGAAATCAAAGAAGATTCGATTTCGAACGATTGCCGTTTGTTTGTCTGGACTATTGTTCGACATCCACAAACAGGATCCTATATCGTCTAAAGTAACCATTATTTTCCAAAACACATCTGGCAACACCCTTCTCCTTAGCAGTCATGTTGACAGTGTGAAATAGTAATAGATTAATAGCGTCGTCAATTGACAGCTAAGGGATTTTCTGTGTAGTGGAGAAAATTGTGGTGTTTGCGGCTAGAAAGTGAAAAATTTGCAAATTCAAGCAACTTATTTAATTAAACTAAACTTTTGGAAGACATACAATGTCTTTACCAAGTAACTATAAACAAATTGCCCCTGCTCCACCTTCAACACCGGCTTCTGGTGGCACCGGCAGCAGTGGTGGTGGCCGGTCTCGCTCCTCTGGTGCTGGTTCGGCGTCGGAACGCAATAAAGATAATACTCCTATATTTACTCATAGTAATTACAGCAATCCGGCGTTTACGCCACAGAAAGCGGGCAAATCTTCTTCAAGTAAAAATCAGTCTGAAAGCCGTGCCCCCAAACCTCCAAAGCCACCAGAGAAACCCATATTGCCCTATATGAGATATTCAAAGAAAATATGGGACTCTGTGAAAGCACAACATCCAGATTTGAAGCTATGGGAATTGGGAAAGAAGATAGGAGCAATGTGGAAACAATTGACTGATGCAGAAAAGCAGGAATTCGTCGATGAATATGAAGCCGATAAGGCTGAATATGAAAAAACCTTAAAATCCTACCACAACTCTCCGGCTTACCAGGCCTATTTGGCAGCTAAAAGTAAGGCCAAGGTGGATGGCGATATCCATGAAACACCCTCGAGAGGCGGTGGAGGCAAAGGTCAACAGGAAAGACGCATTGATATACAGCCTGCAGAAGATGAAGATGATCCTGATGAAGGCTACTCCTTTAAGCATGTAGCCTATGCACGTTATTTGCGTAATCATCGTTTAATCAATGAGATATTCTCCGATGCGGTAGTACCAGATGTTCGATCCGTGGTGACTACGCAACGCATGCAGGTGCTAAAGCGACAGGTCAGCTCGTTGACTATGCACCAGACTAAGTTGGAAGCAGAATTGCAACAAATGGAAGAAAAATTCGAGGCCAAGAAACAACGCATGATGGAATCCAGTTTAGCCTTTCAAGAGGAATTGAAGCGTCACTGCAAACCTGCTGTTGATGATGAGACTTTCCAGAAAATGGTGCAAAAGATGTATGAAGAAATGAAACGTCAGCGTTCCTCAGAAGATCCTAATAATGCTGCTGCAAATAAATTACCGGCTATGGGTGGTCCAGTAGCTGCAACAGCTGGCACAGGTGTGGGTGCCGCTGGGGCACCAGCTGCAACCCACCGCAGGTGAGGCGAAAAAGGAAGCTC